>NW_027109163.1:115642-122942 GCF_000696795.3 Halyomorpha halys
AGATAAAAAAACTAAACAAATAAATTAAAAGAAAAAAATGTTGCAGTCATTCGTTGCATCAATATGAAACGTAGGTATAATCATGGTATTATTATAAAAATCCATATTTTTTTTTAAACCTAAATTATTGAGCGAAGTTCTGTAAAATGTTTCAGTTAATGGCCTGGTTGAGTAAAAAAAAATATTATTAATTAATAAAAAATTAATTGATCTCTTGTACCCCACCAGGTAAATTTTGATGTATTTCAAAGGTGAGTGTGTATGAGTAATAATAACTAAGATGAGATAAATATTCTGTCAGTTTAGCCCAATCATTTAACCTCACACTTCTGTTTGTTTTAATGTCATCATTGGCAACCAAGCAGTACAGACTGGAGTAATATTTCGCAATTATTTTTTAGATAGTTAACTCAAACATTTAAAAATATGATGTATTTAGCAGTATCAGAGATATTAATGAATAGTATTTCTTAATAGGGTTATTTTTCGTCGATCGAAGAAAAAATAAATCATAGCATATTGTGCGCAACACAAGGAAGCATGTTGACAAAGGCCATGAAATTCTGATAGGTTGCAATGCACGCCGTAGCATTGTTATGACTCAGCTGGCCTCAGTATCTTCTACCTAGTTTCTCCTTTTGTTTGTTAAGCTGAGTTATATCTGCTTTCACTCCTTGAAATGTTGCGTAATATTGGTTTACCGCATGTGTTCACGCCCCGATTTATTAAACATAATTTTATAGAAAACGACAATCATTAAGTTGTTTATTTATTTGAAGGATTTGCTCCGCTGTTGTTAATTCACTAAGCAATATTGTGATAACGTTAGTTTTTTTTAAATCCACATAGTGTTTAAATACATTTAGTTTTTACTACAATTTTTTTATTCGCTTAACAATCAGTTATCAGAATTCAATAGTATTTTCTTTAGTTTTAAAATACTTTTTATATATTGATAGATATTAGAATCTGCCACACAGTTGTGAGCAATAGGTAATAGTGATAAATGATCACATTCATACTAAAATAAAATAAAATAAGAATAAAAATAAATAAATGAAAAAAAAATTCTCTCTTAAAATATATACAAACAGAAGGATAAACAAAATGAACATAATCAAACTATGTGTATGAAAAAATAAATAAATAATATGACATAATGATAAAATAATATAATCTCTAGTCACATATACACTCGTATATACAATATTTACACAATCGACCAGAGAATCCCTGAGCCCACTCTATCCCCACGTGTGAGGGGTAGAGCAGAGCTCAAAGGATCCCAGCGCATTCTTCTCGCCGTATCACTGGTAGTGAGCCAGTGGAGGCTGTCAATAGTATTAACAGTTTGTTACTGGCCTTTTAACTACTGTGATGCCTCCAACAGTTCTGAACTTTAATCTATATTTTACACTTCTAACTATTCGTTGAATCATTTCATCAAATGCCATTTAGAATAAATCTTCATAATAGTATTTGAACTCCTTTTTTTAAAAAAAAGATGATAAAGGGACAAACTGAATTATGGCACTATACTAAAGCAAGATACATGATAATTCATAGATATAGATAGCAAACTTATTCATTTACGATAAATATGTTAAGCATTAAACTTTATTTCGAATAGAGGCGTTGAAAAAAAAAAAAAAAAAAATCGGTCTTGGTAGGAGTAAACTGACACAAAATACAGACTACCTTTTCCCAAATGATGATTTATTTATTTATCACCTACCCTGCCTGTTTAGGTAATACGGGTATTCGCAGCAGTGGGTACAACTCATTGTACATCTTGCTCTTGTATTTGCCTCTCTGTTATTTTACTCTGGCCTCTCTGTTGAAGTTTCTTCTCTCCTACCCTGGGATAAATAAGAAGAGCCCACAGCTTCTTTCCACCTGTACACGAAGGTCTTGTAATGCGGGTAGTTTTTTTCCTCCATCAGCTCAGGGAGATCGCTCTCCGTCAGCACATACTCTCATCATCTTGGCTTTCAGTGCCTCATAGGCGGTATAGGGCGAGTACGACGTGCTCGGCTGTCTCTGGAACCCGACAAATTGGCCATCCTTTAAATTGTCGCCAACCTGCTCTTGAGATATCGACTCAATGCGGGGGACGCATATCTCAAGATACCCTCAACCACTCCTTTATAAATGGTCAATGTTGCTGGATATCTAAGGTCCTAATATGCGCCCCCGATACGATTAAGTCCATTAAGAAAAAGGGCTACCCTAATTCTTATGTAGTCTAAGTGAGGCGTCACATTGAAGTTTCTTTCAAGTCGCCAAGGTATATGACAACCTCATTGAGTCGTATAACTGCTCCTCGTACCCTTAGAGTGATAGGGTGGGTCCTGTCTTTCGTACCCTTTAAGAGTTTAGCTTGAGTCTTGGCTGCAGCCATCATTAGCTTCCTCATATTGTTATTGTTAATATTTTATTAGTTTTTTTTTTATATACTTAACAATTGTTTTGAAATGTTTTTTACTTTTAATGTTCTGTTAATTCTAAAATGTATGTATCTTGCTTTTTATTTAGCCCTGAATTTTGTTGGTTAACAATATATAGTTTTGCTAACTATTTTGATACCTTTATTGACCACCATCTGGACTATCTTCCTCTAATTTACCTATGCTTATTTTGGAGTGAATCCGCAACTAGAAATATTCAATATTTTACAGACGTCAGATAATTTTTTCTTTTTACTCTACATCAAATATCTCCGAACATATTTATTCGGATTATTATTATTATCGGATTTATTTTATATTTATTATTAACAATACAAAATAATACGCATATAAGAATTTAAACCTCCGATTTATCGTTGATTATAGTTTTTTTAAAAAAATATTTACACATATGAACGCCCATTGACGTAATATGGTATGAGAGAGGTCAATGGTCAGATTAGCAGCTCTGTTGTGTCAATAGAAACAACGAGTAGTCGCGTAATCTCCTCGATGGGATTCATCACGTGAATGGGACGTGCCCAGTTATCAGTTGTGACACGTAATTAAAGACTTACTGTATCTACGTAATTCTAGCTGGGACTAAACATGATCATGAAATGAACTATCTATTAATAAAGAATAACAAAAAGGTTTCACTCCTCATTAATCTTACGAGGGCTATTCCGAAAGTAACAGGCGTTTTTAAATAAACAACTCACTAATTAATAAAAACTCAAAGTTTATTATATACATTTGAAAGGTACTCTCTTAGGCTAATTTTCTACATAACCGCCATTAAAATAGATGCATTTATCATAGCGTGGCACAAGTTTTTCAATATAGAAATCTGCCGCCTGCGATTTCAATCACTGGTTTACACCGGCATGCAGTTTGGCATCAGTATCAAAGCATTATATACCGTGACATTTTTTCATCAATGAATAGGGGTGGTAAAAACCTCCCATCCAAGAGTACTCAGGTACGATTTGCCGTATGGGTACGTGCGTTGACGTGAAAAAACAACACCATTGTGCTACGTTTTCCCCGACGCTTATTTTGTATGGCGCACCGTAATTTTCTTAGTGTTACACAATACTCTTCTTAGTTGATTGTTGCTCCACTTTCCAGAATCCAATAAACGAGAATGACTCCCTTGGAGTCCCAGAGCACAATAGCCATGACCTTTCTTGCTGAAAGAGTTTGGAAATACTTTCGTGGATTCTTGGGAGAGTTTGTGTGCGCCCATTCCATCAACTGCTGTTTTGTTTCACAGTTGACATGCTTCACCCAAGCCTCGTCTCCGATTACGATAAGATCCAGAACTGCATTACCCTTTGTACTGTATTCTTGGAGAAAGACTACAGCTAGTCTCTGCTTCTTATCATCTTCTATTAGGATTTTCGGAACCTACCTAGCACAAAATTTGTAATAACCAAGCTTCTCCACCACAATTTGATGCACCAAACACCGTGAAATTTGGGGGCAATGTTCCCACAGGTCTGTAATCGTGAAACGACGGTTTTCACTTTTGTTTTGTCGTTGATTTACATTGCCAAGTCATCAGATATAAGGCTAGGTCTACCACTCCGGTACTCGTCGTGAACACTGGTACGGCCATTTTTAAAATCAATGCACCATTGCCTTACTCGACTTTGACTCAGTAGCTCCTGTCCGTAAACATCACAAAGCAGACAACAAATTTCAATTGGCCTATTGTTTCGAGCCAACAAAAACCGAATCACAGACTGCACTTCACAAGTGGCTGGATTTTCTATTGCAGGGCACATTTTGACGACTCACAGAGAGCAAAGTGAGGAACACACAGTCCTCGGGCTACAACAGCTGGATGGGTACTGACTGTAGGAACGTTCGGACAGCAAGATGACGGCATTATGAAAGAAAGTGAAATATTAAGATTAATTTATATCGGAGTTTGTTTTTGTTTTTTTTCTGAAACATTCTGAAGGCGTAAATCTACGAGTTGCGTACAAATGGAAAATTAGACTACTCCAGAATTCAGTTTCCCGTAAGTGTCCGTCATCAAAATTGATATATTTTTTTGAAGTGTAATCAATGGCAGTTGAGGCTTCTCAGGTAGGCTAGGAAACTCAAATAATAATGACGTATTCTCAAACGGATTTCTTTTCGACATTTTACGTATCGTTTACGCTTAAAATCATCCCTTATCATTGGATGTTCTAGAGTTATATGAGCTGGAGAATGTTGGAAAATTAACGATATATTCAAAATATAGGTTATATCCTACTGCTACGACCCACTTAAATCAAATAAAAATTAAAATTAACTGCTGAGGTTATGGAGGGGAGGAGGATTGCAAATTTATAAAGTATCTACGTCATTAACTGTCTTCTGTAAGAATTGCTCACTGCTGAGTATCATAGTCAGTCGAGGTTTTTTATGACCTTTTTTTTCTAATTAATAATTAGATTATTCAATAAATTATCTGAGAAAATAGTTTGCTTATAAGTAATAATATATTTAACTTAAATATTTGTAATATTACGTTTATACACCACATAATCTGGTGAAGCATGTTTAGTGGGTGATGAAGACGTTTGTTTATACGCCGTGCAGTCTAGACTAGAATTCTCGGTATTTCTTAAGAAAAATGTAAACTTCTAGTTTAAGCAAGTCGCCTGTTCGTTACGCAATTGTAATTGTGACACTGCAATAGCATCATGATTGATAGTGCTATCTCACGTATGTTCAATATTTTATATTGGCTGATCTTCTAGATTGTATATTTATTTTCATGTTACAATTTTTGAACAAAGTTCGTTGAAAAAAGGTGGGCTGGCCTTATATCATTTGACCTACCTTGGGTATTCATCACTCACCTAGGGTTACAGCACCACAAATAATTTAATCTGCATTCATTCTAACCAAAAACCAAAAGCCGGAAAATATGTTATATATTATTTTATTTTTTGGCTTCTGGTTTTTGGCAGTTTATTTTTTCTCTCCAGTCAAAAAGGCAATGCCGTAGATTTTGGAATATAAAATGAAAAAAAATAACGTTTTAAAACTTTGTTACATTAAATAACGCTACTCCAGAGGAAAACAGTTAACAAATAAAACTAACCTTTAACTGGTGAGGTGGAATTTCATAAACAATTGGGGATATACATACATATATCATTAATTGTTTATGAAATTGGAAACTTTCAATTATAATTTCAGAACGGTTCTTACACAATAAAATTGGTGATACTTGACGTTTTATCATAACTGTCTATATAATTCTCTCTAGATATACAAAATCACTCTCTATATATTTTTGTAAGTATTATCAAATAAAAAGTATGTATGGATGTAGACGTATAATAGAACAAATAACAATAAAATTAGTTATCTTACATTTTTTAAAATACTTTATTATCTAGTTAACCTAGATTTCCTTGTTCCATCTAAATAATCGGGTAAGATTATCTTAAGTTATTACAGTATAAAGAATTTATTTTTACATAAAATTTGTTTTTATTAAAAATTGGTTAAACAGTTATTCGACAATTACAATGGAATTATTCGAGTAGTTAAACATCAGTTAATCTCATGATCACGAAGGGATGTAGTGATATCATGACCTCTAAGGTAGTGTTTATTGCGACTCTGTAAATAATATATACGATAAGATAAAAATTTATTTACGGTTCATGCGGTTCTTCTTTCTTCCTTATCTCTATGGCAATTAAACAAGGTCACTACTTCGGGGGTTCGCATGATTGTGATTCGAATAAGCTTCCAACAGCGTGCGATTGTAAGAAGCTCAACCAAACTTGTAACAAATTTCGTATTTACTATCTTCTTATTTTAGAAGATTATCGTTGAAGCTTCATCCAAAAATAGAAGAGTTTCTTTTTTTTCTGAAAACAGTTTTTAGAGAAAACAGAGACTTTTTTTTTTCAAAAAAGTAAAACAATAAATAAAAATAAAAATACTTCACTCATGAATATTTTCCATTTTTTAAAATAGCTTACGGTATAAAGGTGAGATATACCAGGGCTTAATCAAGTCCCCCCTTATGTTATTCAAAAAAGTGTCAAACAACTTTGCTATTTCATAACTTCACTAAGTATATAAGCAACATAAAAAATAAGTGAATATCTAACATTTGAAGAAATAAAATATTGTAATTCAGAGTGAATACGTACATTTACTCCATTTTTTTTTTAACTTTAACTATTTCTGTACGTGTCGCGAACACTTCACCTTTTAATAGACCTTAATTTTTAATAAAAAAAGGTAAAATAGATTTTACTTTTTGATATTAATTTCAAATAACGATTTACTTAGTTAGAGATCAAACAAGAGGAGTAAAAGAGAAACCTTTTTTTATTTCTTTTATTCTAACGAGTTGGGTAGTAATTTATTATTTTTTCTATCGCCAGTCAAAAGTGTATGAGTACTGAGTACAAAGTGTAATTAGAAATACACACACTCAACGACTACGATTACTTTTGTAATTTATTACATAAAAGTTTGAGTACTTTCGTAACTGATTACATCACTCAAAAATTGAGAGTAAACTAATTACCTCTTGCACTTAAACGGTATATAATTTAAAATTTGGACTGATTTAACGATCAATAATTTTCGTATCGAAGGAAAATTTAGTTAAAAACCATGAAAAAGTTTTAATCATAGTTGCAATGTAATATCATGCCTATGGAAATTTTATGTAAACTCTTTAAGTTATTTTTCTTAACGGTTATTTGCTTTTAATTGGTAAAATAAATATATTTTGAAAAGTAAAGATTATTTTCCTTAACAAGAAATACCGATATTATCCAAAATGGTGGAATACCAAAATATTAGGATTACATGTAAAG
>NW_027109163.1:123113-132378 GCF_000696795.3 Halyomorpha halys
TTTTTTATTTATTTTATTTTAGTATGTATGAGATTTTTAATCCTTATTAAATATTAATTTTTCATTCGGAGCTCTATATCTTAAAAACTAACAACAACACAATAAATCTAAGAGAACATTATTTAAAGAAGAGTAAATTTGCGGAAATATTAGTCCTAAAAGAGCTATTTACATCCAATAGTTCTCGAGATATAGCTTTTTAAAAAGCAAAATTTCTTAGTTTATTTATTTATATTATTTTATTTTATTACGAGTTAGTTAATTTATTTTGAGAAATCTATATCTCAGGAACTCTGTGACATACAGATGTCTATTAGCACTCAAATTAAAGCTAGTTTAATGGACTATACAGAGGTTTATGATCATTACCATCGTAGGAATAGTACTTTTCATGATATTTGCTGAAATAAATTGATTTATAGTTGTGGGGACAATAAATTTGATTAATGAAAAACTTTATTTTAAAAAACATTGAACGTACTGATGTCTGCTAGTGCTCAAATTAAAGCTAGTTACATTTACTACAAAATAGTAAATTATGTTTATCTTTGTAGGAGTAGTAGTTTTTATGATATTTGACAAAATAAACTCACAAAATGTTAATTTCTAGTTGTTCGTATAAATGTTGGATTTTTGAAAATTATATCTCTAGATCCATAAGACGCACATATGTCTGCCAACACTCAAAATAAAGGAAATTTAATTTTCTATTAAGTAGTTTATGACACTTATCTTCGTAGGAGTAGTAGTTTTTAATAAACTACTTTATAGCTCATTAAACTAGCTTTAATTTGAGTGCTAATAGACATATGTACGTAAAATGGTTTTTGAGATATAGATTTTTCAAAATAAATTAACTAGACATATGTACGTAAAATGGTTTTTGAGATATAGATTTTTCAAAATAAATTAACTAGACATATGTACGTAAAATGGTTTTTGAGATATACATTTTTCAAAATAAATTCACTAACTTCTGATCTTACAGTACGTCCCATACAATATTTTTCTATAATTTAAAAAAAAAAAAAAATCAAAACATCTTTATCGCTTAACTTTTATGTTTTTAAATGTTCCTGAGTATGAAATGTTATTTAAAACAAAAATATCGTCCTGTCGATGCATTCGCCTGATACTTTTACTCTGAGAAGAAGAAAACTTATTTTATATATATTTGTATGTATTTATTTAATAATTAACAAAATTTTCTTAACAAAGGTTATGAAAATATATATCATACCGAATCTGATGTATTACTTAAATTTGGTGGCAAGAGTTAAACAAAGGTTTTTTTAATTTCTATTCCAAACATTTTAAATCAAATAATTGATTTAAATATTAAATTATAAAACCAAAATTATTCAGATTATAAATGGAAGAATCTCTATATTCTCTGGACATTGCTTCTTCACCCGGATAGTCTTTAATATAAATTCCGGTCAGGGTTTTTCATACTAAATCGAATGTTAAATTACCTAGATTTGGGTGATGCACAAGTTTTTTTTTTTTAATTTTTAGTTCCTACCATAACGGAAAGTTATTTTAAATCAAATAATGGAATAATATAAATAAGTCTAACCAACTTAAAAAGGAATACTAAACAAAAGAAACTAACAAACAAACCTCAAAACCGAAACTGAGGCCACTTTGAATTTTGTGTATGTATGTTTTTGAATGTTTTTAAAAAGTAACGTATCAGAAAAATATTTAACGTAAATAACTCTATTAGGGCTCATATTTTAGAAAATTTACTATTCTTTAAATGACGTTCTCTTAGGGTTTATTGTGTTGTTCCTACTTTTTAAGATATAGAGCTCCGAATGAAAAATTATTTTTTTTTATCGCTTTGAAACAGCCGCCATTTTTAATTCCCCCTACCTATACTTGGCAGACTCATCAATTTTGACTATTAATTATACATAGTTTTCATTAAAGTAATCAAAAATTGGGGTGAGATAACTACCTTTCTTCTCCTCTTGGGCTCTTGTACTATATTGTGCAACTCACCCACCTATGATTAGGTCAACAAGCCACCAGCACCTTGTTTTTTACAATAAATAAAAGTTTTTCGATGATCAAAATGCAACAGTAAAAATCAATGGACTTGATGAGGTCATCAGGAGATTAAGTTTAATCAGATATCCCAAAATAATTTCCTTCATTTGTCCAATCAACAATTGAAATTTACTCTAAGCATAAATTGATGAACCATGTGGAGAAAATAATGGAAACATTATATTCTGCATAATCTCATATTGTAATTAACTTAGTTTATGATATACATTAAGAACTATACATACACAAAATTCAAAGTGGTCTCAGTTTCGGTTTTGAGGTTTGTTTGTTAGTTTCTTTTGTTTAGTATTCCTTTTTAAGTTGGTTAGACTTATTTATATTCTTAAATTATTTGATTTAAAATAATTTTTCGTTATGGTAGGAACTAAAAATTGAAAAAAAAGAACTTGTGCATTACCCCTATTACCAAATCTAGGTAATTTAACATTCGATTTAGTATGAAAAACCCTGACCGGAATTTATATTGAAGACTATCCGGGTGAAGAAGCAATGTCCAGAGAATAAAGAGATTCTTCCGTTTATAATCTGAACAATTTTGGTTTTATAATTTAATATATAAATCAATTATTTGATTTAAAATGTTTGGAATAGAAATTAAAAAAAACCTTTGTTTAACTCTTGCCACCAAATTTAAGTAATACATCAGATTCGGTATGATATATATTTTCATAACCTTTGCTAAGAACATTTTGTTAATTATTAAATAAATACATACAAATATATATAAAATAAGTTGTCTTCTTCCCAGGGTAAAAGTATCAGGCGAATGCATCGACAAAACGATATTTTTGTTTTAAATAACATTTCATACTCAGGAACATTAAAAAACATAAAAGTTAAGGGATAAAGCTGTTTTGATTTTTTTTTTTTTAAATTATTAAATACAATTTTAGATATTTCTTACAATTATAATTGTATTTTACCCAAATCCAAATATTATTATTAAATACTAATTAAGGATTAAAGAAATATACTATTAACGAATGCCTGATTTCCAGTGTACGATCAAGCGTGTTAATATTTTTATTTTCCTGGTATTTTTATTTCCACCAATAATTTGAAATTAAGTCTCATCTAATCTCGTTCTAATCCTACGCAATCAAGAAAAACTTTCCTATTACGCTACGAATACGTCAAAGATAACAAAAGCAACCCGAAGACAGTTATCAGTTAGTGGGTGAGCAATAAATAATATCCACGTGATTGTAGCACCCCATATCGTAGTTGTCACTTCGAGAGATCGTGATTCGGTGTTTGTTACTTCTGTTATCTTCTAACTCGAATCTGATCTCACCCCAGGGAACATTTGTTTGGGCTGCAAGTTAAACCAAAATTCATCGGTTAGCATCGAAAATGGTAGTAATAGAATTTAAATAAAAATTTAAATTTATTATTTAATTTCGAAGATTTTGAAAATTACAATCATCGTTAATATCATTAATTTCTATTACAAGTGTAAATGTGACTAGAGACTATATTATTTGATCATTATGTTATTTTACCTATTTATTTTTCAAACACGTAGTTTGATTATGTTCATTTTGTTTATTCTTCTGTTTGTATAGATTTTAAGAGAGTTTTTTTTTATTTATTTTATTTTAGTATGTATGAGATCATTCATCACTGTTACCTATTGCCCACAACTGTGTGGCAGATTGTAATATCTATCAATAAATAAAAAGTATTTAAAATAAAAAAAAAATTCAATTCCTAGTGTTCTATTTATTTTAGGATGCTCCGGACGATTTTGGTCTTTGTATTATTAAAACTCTTTCCACGTTTGCATAAAAAGAAAACTTAATTTGTTTTATTATGATTGTTTTTAGAAACTACAAGAGGTGAAAATAATTTGACCAGATTTTTATTTAGCCGTTTAAGGAAGGATTCCCAATGTCAAAAAAGTTGTTTAAAAATTGAACATTGTTTCTCTCTTTTAAGGGGCTGATCAATTTCTTTGTAATTTATGTATTCATAACTGATTTTGATCATGATTGAGTCGTGAAGAACGAAAAAAAATTGCCTTGTTTCAGTATTTATTAGGTTACCAAATTGCTTATGTAATATTGTTTTAATTTATACGTTTTAGCCATAGAAAACAAACACATAGTCAGTAGCATTTTATGAAATCTTCTTTTTTACTTTCGTTTACTCATATATAGAATATATAGTAAGGGTAAGTATTTTTCAACGAAAGTGCTTGATTTAAAATTCTCTTTCGTTGAATAACAACATCTCACAAAATTGTCTATGCCTATGTGGTCAACGAACCTCAAAGAGGAAGAATTTTACGAAACTTGAATTACCTATTCAAGTTAATACTACAATGAAATGTTACATATTTTACGCTAACCGGAATTAACGCTATTATGAACCTCTGTGCCGCATCGGATTGTACAAATACCTGAGTGACCTGTCTAAACACCTTGGTCACACATTTCTTCAATTAGGAACCCAGCAGCCATGGCAACATGATTTAGTTCCATTTTCATTTTGATTAAATGGCCTTCCGTTTGTTAGTAACTACCTTGAGCCTAGGCCTTCTTTTTTCTGTAGCAGAAGTGATTGTCCCAGTTCTTTACCAGAATCAAAATCTATGGCTACACTCGCTACATTTAAACCCGTCCATTTTGAGAAGTTTTCCCTTCAATTTGTTACGCGTTTTAGCATGGTTGCGCCGTTCCTCATATAATTCTCAATCCTCCTATTAAACCACAAAGCTTGCAAACGGGACCATTTTGTTCTCATGCCTGTAACTGTCCATCGAACCGCAGCCATTGTTCGTAGTACTAATACCTATCCAATCTTCAAATCCCGTATCTTCGACTACCTTCTACCCTCCCAATTTCGGAAGAATAACAATTGAAAGTTTTAAATATGGTTTATATGTTTTCTGTATTTAATGTTTTCGTTTATACTAGTAAATATGCATATTAGCAGATATTGTAACTTTTCATTTATTATTTTTAGTTTAATTGTATTTGATTTTTTATCATTCTTTTCTTTTTATTTATTATCAGAAGTGTTAAGTCATCTTATATTTTGTGATATGACATGTTGTTTTATTTTATTTGTTCTGTTCTTATTTTATGTATTCTGTCAATTATTGTTGTTAATTTTTATCTTTTCAAATTCACTATTTTATTATAGTTTATGATATTTCATAATTTCATTTTATTTTGTATTTTACTTTAAGACTCGAAAGCCTAATTTTGACGCCTCTATATTATTCTAAGGGATCAATCCCAGAATAAATAAAGATTATTATTATTAAGTAACGGCCTTACAAGCCTATCTTTTAGGATCGCAAAGAATGCTGCCATCGGCACCTCGATTAACTAAAATCCACGACCAGTCCTCAGGTCAACCCATTTCTGGATTAAATATTAGTTTCTTAGCTTAATTTTTATTGTATTCAGAATTATATTTCATACATTTTTGTACACTGTTCCTTACCCACACCATTGTCAGTAACGGGTATATCACAAGCTAGGAAAATTTATTTTCTATTATATGTTTACATTATTCTTGTTCAATTTCAGAATTAATATTTGGTTTTTATTTTCATTGATTAAAATTTCAACCATGCTGATCTACCAAATATTTTCAAATGAACAAAATCAGATCCGATGTCCCTAAGCTCTTGGAGAAAGCAGGCAGAGATAATGTTCCAACCCGATGAAAATAATATCGTTATCACGCAATTGCTAGCGAAAATATTGCTATTTAAGGAAGATCGGTGCAGTGAAGGCGTGATCGGAGGAAGTATGTCAGAGTAATCGATATTTGGAGAGATAGTACTGATTCGAGGGGTCAAAAACGTAAGTGAGATATATAAAAATTAAACCTTATCACGGTAGGATTATGTAAAACATTTTTTATTAGTATCTCTTTTATTATTTGTTGTTATCGATTAATTGGGGATCGAGATGAAAAGATAAAATCTACGGCCTCCAAGAATAGGCGCGTGCTGGATCGGAATGAATTACGCCGAAGCTACAAAGGTGTTTACTTCTATTCTTTGTCATTTCTTTAGTGAAGATAATTAGATGATTTGCTGTTGAGGATTCTTACACTCATATAGTATTTAAGTGCGTTGAATTATGTTATTTAGTAGTATCCTATTAGTGGTTAATATATGCAATAAAACAAATTTTGTTGGGTTGAAAAAAAAGATTATAATGCATATGTCTTTTCATGTACACTAAAAATCAATCCATTTGATTAAATTTTTTCTTTCGTTACGTGATGTTCATTTGTTTGTTAGCCAGCCGTAAAAGTATATTGACAGCTGGCTAATAAACCATATACCAAAATTATATTAGGTACAGCAAGAGTAAGATGTTTTTTAGAATTAATATAATTTGACAATAATCTTCAAGCAGATACCTTAATAGATTACATTTGTGTCGAACCAAGCTATTCTAAGCTCCACAGCCCTTCAGTTTAAGGTGGGTAGTCGAAAATACCCTTCGAGAGGCTTAAATTAATTCATCTTCTCATAGCGCCGAGTAGACGGGGCTCAAACAAGCAGAGAAAGTAAGTCCTAACGCTCCTGACTTAGACAACCCAATAGTCCTTAGTCATTTCAGTTGCATTGTGGTATTCCATGGCGCGAATTTACTATATACAGACCTACACCACTAAATACACGAGTTAGCTGGCTTTTGATTGTTTAATAAAAACATTTAGATCTTATACTTCCAGGTTGGCTCTATAGACCTGGTAGATCTATGGCCACCCGAACCGGCCTTCTTCATGCCCTCTTATCTTGGGCTGCTGATTTATAGGTTGCTGCATGCAGCTCTTTCATATCTGTTGATTCTATCAATCTGATTTTTGGCGTCCCACGTGATGTCTCACCTACTATACTGGCATTCATTGTTGTGTAGAGGCGATCTAATGGATTACCTCGAGCTACATGTCTTGCCCATCTTAACCTCCTTGATTTAATACATGATATATTAACTGATCTGTCGCAATTCACTCTTAGTTCTCCTCCACCATGTATTAAGGCTCAGATCCCTGATCGCTCCAATAAAAAATTTACTTATATAAGTTATAACCATATAAGTTAAGACTGTTCTGGATTATAAATACGAAAAGAGACACGCGAAACACTAAACCTGATTACTACTTCGATACTGATCTTTATTAAGTTTACTAAATATCTATGTATACTGATATTACTATATATAATGCCTATTCAATCAGCAGATTCATTCGGTCAGCTGATACGGCCTGTCAACTTAGTGTCAACACAAAGTAACCGCTAGACTGTAACTCTCCTTTTCGACTCTTGGGATATCCTGGTGTGTTGAGATGCTATACTACCTCCAAGGCGTTCATTTCCTTCCTGACGCTCGCATATTATAGAATTCTTTGCCGCTGTTAGACGAAATCCTCTCGAGAAGGTCATAAAATAGGAACCAAGTCCACACCCTGCTTTCTCCGATCTGTATAGCACCGCGTGTGCCGTAGCCAGTTTACCAAAGACGTCTTTGACCGCAATTCACCTGTAACCCTCTCCACGAAAATGCTCCACCGCCAACACTATCCCAAGCAGTTTCCTTTCTAAGGCACTGTACATTGCTTCAGCGTCTGTGAGTCGTCTACTGGCCTAGGACGAACCCCTTTTTACCCTTCCTGTGATAATACTGCACCTAGACCGTATCCACAATCATCACTGTGAATGATCTCTGCAAGCACTTGCAAGCCAGCCCCCTCTGTAAGTGGTCTATACACTTCCGAACGTATTCCCTTTCTTGAGAAAGTTATTGAGGGGTACTTGGTCTTTGCCATATTGGGAACAAACTTGCGATAATAATTCAATGCGCCTAATACTCTACGGACTCCTTTAATATCGTTTGACATCCCTATCCGTATTAAGGCCGCTGCTTTCTGAATATCTAGTCTTACTCCCTCCTTGGATAGGGTGTGTCCCAAAAAGTTGCTTCGCTCAGCTCCAAGCGCCAACTTTCCTTGGGTTATTTTCAGTCCAAATTTTCTCATCCTTCGAAACACACATTTCAGATGCTTCACATTGTTGGCTTCCGATTCTGAAGATCAAGAGTTCGCTCATAAAGACTTGGCATACGGTCTCATCCCTCAGGAACTTGTCTATGAGCTACTTTATATAATTTAAATTATTTTATTGCAAAACTAAAAAAGAAAAAAACCTATGGTTTCCCAACGTAAAAAAAAGGTAGTAACTAACGTTGGTAAGACATTGATACACCGAAAAATACGTCACCAGACCTGAAAAATACACAATTACACTAATAGAAACTAGAGGAATTACATTCTACTTCAACTATTCAGCTAGTTTCATTACTAGTCAATAACTTTTTTAATGACATCACATGTAAACTGTTAAAATATACCCTAGTAAGAGAATTTTAGTCAAGCTACTAAGGTGACCAGACGTACTTGAAAGTTATATATAAACTATAAAAACATAATATCCCAGTTCGTTACATGTATATTACTAATATCGGATACAAGTTGAAAAACTAACAAAAAGAAAGAGCGGTGCGATATAAACTTTTGGTAGCAACTTGAATACTGCCTTTATTGACTGAGAAATCCTCGTGTTATATTTTTTACAGTAGGAGTAGAGGGTTCAGATCATGTGGAACTCAATCAGCTTATGATTTGCCGTCAGCTGACCGTGACAAATATATTTATACATATCAAATGTTTTTTCAAAGCACCCAACTCGTATATGCTAATGTAAATAAAATCCTTTAAAATATCTATTTATTTATATTTGTCTGGAGAATTCATTGTTAGATGTGAGCCTACTTTTTAGTTCATTTTTTTAAAACTTTTTTTGGAGGTCGATTTTTTATATGTTGTAGTATCATCAACCTGAATACAGATTTCAGTCCCAAGTACAGAACGCATATAGGTGCTATGACACTGGCACGTGGACTCACACACGCGTATTCTATATTTATTAAGGATGGCGCCCGTTTGTCTGTTCTGTTTTTTCAACTCCCTACGCTTTCCTATATCTGGCACCTGTTCCGTTACTAACTACTTACATCCGTCGTTCAAAGACCTCTAGCGTCTGATTTAGTTGAGCAAGTAGGAGGTATAAATATATTTTTTAATTTATTTTCCTGAAACAAAACTGGAGTTAACAATAATTATAATGATCAAAATTCAAAAATAATAATTAATGTATTCA
>NW_027109163.1:134043-135592 GCF_000696795.3 Halyomorpha halys
ATATATACATATATTTAATATTCACAAGCAACATAAAACTCATCAAGATCACATCACTTATAAAACTGTTCTTCCCTGAACTCCATGAAGTATAAGTTGCTGAAGTTATTGACTGAACTTCCTCCTATGAATTGAATGGAAAACTGGTAATACTAAAACTGGGAAGAAAAATATAGGAGTGGAGGGGAAATTTTTGAAACATAAATCAAATAAATATTAAAGATACGCTATAAGCAATTGAATTCTCAAAAAAGTAAAAGAGCTCACAATAAAATTGAAACCGCTAACTTATTCAATTGTTCATTTTTCCTAATTTTTATTTTTTTTTAAATGTACACCTATGAAATATTTAAAAATGTGTTAAATCCTGTTTATTTAATGATGTTTACAATATCACGAAATGTATTTAGGAAGCATAAACATATATGTAAAGTCGTAGTAAAGAATTTACATATTATTTACTAGGACTTCTAGAACATAGAAATAACATATAATATAGAAATCCCATCCCTACTTATTACAAATCCAAGCTTAGAGTCACTTTGATCCATCTTTAATTTAATGGATTTAATTTTGTTATATTTTTTTATTGAGATTCTTATATTTTTTTAAGTTTTAAAGTTTTTTTTTCACAATTCAGTCAATCCATTTTTAGACTAGTGTATTTTTGAAACGTCAAATTGCATATATTATGTTGTATAATTCCGTTTAATCATCCAATCAAATCATTTTAATTTTTTGAGATAATGACAAAGTATGTAATATAAATTATGTATATTGGACCTAACATACCTGTTCAACCTAGCCTAATCGGAATATTATTCTGGATGGCGTTTTAATTAACAATTCGACCTCATGGTCGATACCGTTTTAATTTCTAACGAATCTAATTTGTCGATTATCATAATAGCTCATTGAACAATCGATATTCAATAATTAAAGCAACGAGTAGACTGACTTATGCAGGTAATCGAATCCTAACATGAAAGGCTAATAAATAGCAGGGACTAATTAGCATCAATATCTTTTGCTTTTACAAATGGTTTGGCATGTTATGTAATGTTCACCATGAGTCATGCCTGTCCCTTACATGTTTCCACCATGTTCTAACGGCTGTATAGCACGCCATTAGCCATCTTTCAAGTCTTGTGTAGGTCTAATATTAAAGCTGCAAGGTGTTAAATTAAGCCTATTAAAGTTTTTTCAATTTTTATTTACTTATTTTTCTCTGAGCTCAAAATATTTCACGGAGGACTGAAAAATCCTAAGGGGGGATGGAATTCCTACAAGTCACTGGTAATGATAATCTGAAATTTTTTTTATGACAAATGCGGAATTACTAAATATTAATAATATGCGATGCGATTAATAATTTTCTGTACAAAAACATTAACTAATTCATTTTTTATACTCTACAGTCCGAGGAAGGTGGGACTATTGTACAATAAAACTAATAAATTTAAACAAAAAAGTATTCGACTATTCTAGTCAAAATTATGGTAACAAAAAAAACTTTTTATATTGCCATAATTAAGGATTTTTATTGTTT
>NW_027109163.1:135642-139398 GCF_000696795.3 Halyomorpha halys
TGGCATGTTATGTAATGTTCACCATGAGTCATGCCTGTCCCTTACATGTTTCCACCATGTTCTAACGGCTGTATAGCACGCCATTAGCCATCTTTCAAGTCTTGTGTAGGTCTAATATTAAAGCTGCAAGGTGTTAAATTAAGCCTATTAAAGTTTTTTCAATTTTTATTTACTTATTTTTCTCTGAGCTCAAAATATTTCACGGAGGACTGAAAAATCCTAAGGGGGGATGGAATTCCTACAAGTCACTGGTAATGATAATCTGAAATTTTTTTTATGACAAATGCGGAATTACTAAATATTAATAATATGCGATGCGATTAATAATTTTCTGTACAAAAACATTAACTAATTCATTTTTTATACTCTACAGTCCGAGGAAGGTGGGACTATTGTACAATAAAACTAATAAATTTAAACAAAAAAGTATTCGACTATTCTAGTCAAAATTATGGTAACAAAAAAACCTTTTTATATTGCCATAATTAAGGATTTTTATTGTTTGTTTTTTTTAAATATGGGTTTTAACCTAATAAATAAAAAATATTATCTATGCAATTGAGCCCAGTATTTAGATTTTTCACCTTAATTAGAAAACGCCTTCAGCCCTTTCAACTGTCATTTGCTTTTTTAAAATATTATTGACCTCCATGATGTAAACTAGAATGTTGAACGGAGCTAATCAAATGGGATGATTAAATTATGTATCATCCCTTACTAAAGAAAAATTGATACAAAACCCATAATATAATTTCATCTGAATAATCAATTTTTAAATAAATGTATTCAATAAATCAAATAAAAAGGTACTAAGAAACTATCTCAAAATTGATTTTTATTTAAAGTTTTATAAACGGTGAGAGTAAATTTAAGTATAAATTATTGATGAAAAAAGGTCAAAATTTAATTGGGAACAAATAACAGATTTTCAAGGATCGCCATGTTATTAATATATGTACAAATACATACATACATCATGTACAGGTAAGATTTTCTACAAGTTTTTCAGGTTCTCTCATGTCTCATTTATTGTTATTTCACGTTTAAGTGGATTAATCCTATTTAAGCTTGTGGCTATTTCCCCTCGGTATCTTTCTTTTCCAGATCCTTAGAACCAAAAAATCCTTCCTACATTTTTGATCACCTCAATCAACGTTATATTTTTGTATTATTGATTTACATGTATCTCTTTCCCTTCTTTTTAAAAGACCCTTTGAACATGGATAACCGGAAAAGTGTCTTAAAACTTTTTATACGTATCTGAAGTGGCGGTTTTTATGTTTAATTAAATCGCTTTATCTATGGATTGTTAAATCGTCTAGAAAATAGGACTAAATCTTACTTAGGCTTACCTGACGTAGAAATGTTATACAAGTTATCTTACTTACAACATTAATCAATGATGTTAATTGTCGAACGTTATTATTACTATGTTGTACGTTGTATATGTAAGAGAACATGTTAAATCCTAATATCCTCTCTGAGCGTAATCTGCAAAGGATATTTTTCACTGATACATTTATCTTTTTAAAAAGATATCTTTAAAAAATAAGTATGGAAGACCAATCTTGATGACCTCGTCCATGAACCGCAACAATCGGAAATTAAGGTATTTCGAAACAGCTCTGCAGTTTTTTCCTTAGACGGCTAACTCAATGGAAGGGGATGGAGTTGACGTATTAAACCAGGGGTGGGAGAACCATGGAGGCCCAATCTTACATCGTGTGAACCAACAGTCTATTTTGATTATAGAAAAAATCCATTAAAAAGAATGTATAAGACCAAGAAGAATCTAGGCAGATTATAACCTATCATTCTTGAAAGATTTAAATGTGTTTCATATTTATTTTAAGAGTATTATGCCCTAGAATATAGATTTTACTTTCTCTTTCTATTCTTACCTGATGTAAAAATATAATGAAAGTTATCTAGCTTAAGTTTCCTCTTAAAATTCTTTATTTAATTGCAATATCCTCTCTCTAAGGTGATCTGCAACGTGCATTGTTCAACGTAGACTATTAAAAATGTATTATGCAAATCACAAAGAAGAAATTTAAGTAATGAAATATATGAAGATATCTACCTTTCCTAAAATATCTTTTTGTAAATCTGTTACTATTACCCTTTTCATTTTCTATTTACAACCTTTAATTTTTCTTATTATATCTTACTTTTTTACATTTTATATCCCTGTTATTTTACACTTATGTTTTTTTCTCTTTTTTTTTTCTCCTTTTGTAACTATGTGTTTGTATCTTTTTTAGCCCTGCAACGTGGGGCGAAACGTTGGCTCAATAAAATAGTATAATTCTACTATTTGAGTTTTTTTTTTCACCGCACCCGGACCATATTCCATTCATCTATACACACGGTCAATCAACAATCTTCCAATATATCAAATTAATTTTAATATATACAAGTTTAAATTTTTATTTTAAAAGTTCATTTCACTCGACAACATTGTACCACTACAAGATAAGATAGTGATAAATTTTTAAATGGTATCAATTATGTGTTTGAGTTAGTACATAATGTGACATAACCAATTCAAACTGAAGATAATGCAAATCATAAATTTTACAGAAAACTTGTTGGTATGATAATAAGTTAAATAATTACAATTAGTGAAAGAATTCAGCCAACAATGTAATGTGCTTTATTACTACGTTGAGCAAGTGGCATCCACGTTATTCTAAACAACTTTTTCTAGTTAGCGCTGCAGGCCTGTTTAAAATCAATGAAAAGATGATATAGATCTCCATTATATTTAACATCGGGAGACTGACGCACAGTGGTTGAAAGGAGGTGATTTTTCTAGATAACATCCAACCGCCAGATTTTTCTCCAATTAAGGGTACCGACTTGATGAGGCTGGATGGACCCTAGGAGAGCTCTAGAACCCACAGGGTTGACTCGCGGCTACAGTAACAGAATAAAAAATTATCTGCCACACCCAGATTCGAACCCGGGTCCTTGGGGTCAGTGCAACTTAGTGTTTTTCTGTGTGCCACCTAACGTCCCCGATCTTGTCAAAGAGGAGTTTGTTCTGTAATTTATACTGGGGTTCATTTTTGGTCTGATTCTAACTTCCGAAGTATTTCTTGATTTATAATATTGCTGCTACATAGTTGTGTGAAAAACTTTAATTTAGTTCAAAAAAGCTTTATAAGAGTCTATATTATTTCATTTAGCTTCTTAATCTATTCTACATTAGAACGAGTAAATTTTTATTTGTTTTGGGTTTGAAACCAAAAGTTTCCTGAATATCAAGAACCTGGATATGATGAAATGTTTAGTATAGTATATAATCCTCAGCAACTACCGCCAATTATTGAAAATCGTGAACAATCCATCATAACCCGACCCAGGATCGAACACAAGATTAACACACAAGCACCTTCTTGAAAGAAATCCTTCACCGACATGTTATAGTTGTAAATGTATCCTGACGATAGAGCATATCCTGGAGCACTGTTCGCCTCTGGAATCATCAAGAACGTCTTTTAACCTCCGGGGACAACGTCAAGCCTTAATGCCAGAAAATTGGAAGAATTTGTTTATATTCCTGAAGAAGAACAACCTGTATCGAGAAATATAACCACGAAATTCAGAATACGGTGCCTCTAACCCTGTAATTATATACGGCACCTAAAAATTAAGCAAATAAATAAATATAATACTAAATTAACTGTTAACCCTTCATCTCTCAACGAAAATAGATTTTATTCTAATGAATTAATAAAGCAAGAAACAATT
>NW_027109163.1:139448-141373 GCF_000696795.3 Halyomorpha halys
TCCCACATTGCAGGGCTTCTTCAGGGCTAAAAAAGATGCAAACACATAGTTACAAAAGGAAAAAGAAAAAAAAAGAGAGAAAAAAACATAAGTGTTATTTAGATTTAGATTTTTCTAGTTATATGGCTTACCTCGAAATAAATACCCTTTATATCTTTGTTCTAAATTTCAAAAGCTGCTTAACTTTTACTATTTATCACCACTGTTGAAACGAAAAATGTGAAGATTTTTACCTGGGATTAAAGTTTTTACACTAAGAGTTTAAATCTAATTAAAGAATAGAATTTTATTTTTAGTTAATATCATTAATTTTATATCAGTATAGATTGATTTTTTTATTAAATATTTATTTCGGGTTGTATAATAAGTTCGTAGAGATTTTTACTGGTGATTTCAATAAAAACTTTAGATTCTTGTAAATATTTTTAATCAATTATATATGACCCCTTTTGATCCATTACATGTCCTCTATGTACTTTTTGCTGTCCACGAATGAATTAAAGTGTTTCCCGTTGAGAGAGTTTTGAAGGGCCCGAAATAAGTGAAAATATGTTGGGGCAAGGTCTGGTGAATCGAGTGGGAGGGAATCACATCCCAGCCATACTCCAATAATCTCTGCCGGGTTTGTAAACACACGTGAGGACGGGTGTTATCGTGATGGAAAACTATGCCTTTGCAATTAGCCAATGGTTGACGCTTTTGCTCAACCGCTGCCTTTAATTGTCCCAATACTGGGCACAGTATACTGCAGAATTAATGGTCTGGTTAGGCGGGAGGATCTCAAAATAAAGGATACCTTTCCAATCTCACCAAATAACCTTTTTGGATGTAATCCTGCTTTTGGAGTCGTTAATGGGTCACTTCGTTTTCCCAAGGACTTTTTCCTCACAATATTATTATACAGGACCCACTTTTCACCCCCATTTGTACACTTATTTAAAAATGGATCATTAACATTGGGTTTCTGGAGGCAATCGCTAATAGATATGCAGTCTAATAAATTCTTTTCCGTCAAATTGTGAGGAACCCATATATCCTTATATATACTTCGAGAAACATATCCTGCAGCCCCCAAATGATTTGAGATACTTGCATGAGATATGTTAAGCATTTCTGAAATATCCCGAGCCATAGAATGAAGGTTTTCTGTGACCAATGCTTGAATTTAGTCATCATCAACAGTTGAAGTACGACCTGAAAGCTTTGCCTCTTCCAAGTCAAAATTTCCAGTTCGAACCGAGCAAACCACTTACGGACGGCGCTTTATCCTAAGGCATCATCGCCATACACACTGCAAATTTTGTTAACCGTCTATGCAGCGGATTTTCCTTTTCCGAAATAAAAAATCATTAAATGACGAAAATGATTTTTTTAAGCTAAGAACGTAACCCTAGTACAACCTTATATTATAAATTCAAATTGCCATTGGTAGGCAGCCGAATACTACTACATTTGTCAAACTTAATTTCAGATTTATAACTGAACTAATAAAAAATTAATAGTTTTCATCAATAACAGACACTTTACATTAGTATATTCGCGTTCAGTGTAATGTTTGATTGGAAACAAACAATAATGCATCAAAATCCTATAAATATTTTTGTAAATAGTTTATCAATTTATTTTATATTCTTTTTAAGTAATTTTTAAGAAGGATATTTTCACTATATGATAAAATTAAATAATATGTCGTAATATCATCTTATAGGATAAAAGTATGAGCTCAATTCCAACATATATCAAATTATGAATAGAATATGGTCCGGGTGCGGTAAAAAAAAAAATAACTCAAATAGTAGAATTATACTATTTTATTGAGCCAACGTTTCGTCCCACATTGCAGGGCTTCTTCAGGGCTAAAAAAGATGCAAACACATAGTTACAAAAGGAAAAAGAAAAAAAAAGAGAGAAAAAAACATAAGTGT
>NW_027109163.1:141423-159360 GCF_000696795.3 Halyomorpha halys
AAGAAACGAGTTAATTTGAAAAAGGGAATTTGCTCCCTTGTAAACTTCTCAAAGCACGCGTTTTAAAGCAGATTTAATTGTATTAAAAGAAATTATAATATAACTTATTTATTGATTGGAATTACAAATTAGTGCATGAAGTTTCTACGATGGACCCTTGATAAAATACAGGTCAAAGGAAATGAAGCCAGCCGCGCCACAGGGACAGCCGCGCTATTACCGGGTAAGAAGAAAATAAATCATTATAATAATTATACCTACATGTATATAATATATGATGCTTTATTAATAATTAGAAGTTGCTTATCTATAAAAAGTTATAAATAACAGTGAAAAGTAACCTTAATATGTAGTAGAATTTTCATTTAATTGAATCTAAATACACAAAAAGGCCAAAAAATAAATAATTTATTAGTATTGCTAAATTTTCGCCCATTCATTTACTTTTTTTCCATGTGCCAGTAATTGAGTCAAGGAAAGAATTTAGAAGAAAACAAATGCCTTCCATATATAAATACTCCTCGTTTAATTGTCTGGGGACAATCGGAGTAAATCAAAATTGATGTTAACTTCATTTTGCACTTATGTTCACTTTAATGAGCTGATCAACTGATTTTTTTTTGTTGTTACGGTTGGTTTGTCAGCAAGATATACGAGGCAGGAGAGAGTGGAGAAAAATTATGAGCGAGTTCAGAGCGTCAATAAATAAATAAATATTATTTTTTAAAATAGCAATTTTCGACTTTTTTCTTTACTGCCAAAATCCATTTCATAAATTCTTAGTTCAAATTTAAGAACGAAATTTTTTTAGAAATAAAATTCAATTTTTACTTGTGATTAATTTACTTTAATTGCAGAAAGCATACTTTTGCATTCAACTGTCACCTTTTTATTGCAAAAATGGATCCATTTATTTAGTTATTACTGAGAATAAATTTAATTTGGGAATGAATTTGAATGTAAGAATACAACAAAATAAATAAAACACAATAGCTTAGAAAGAAAAAGTTTGTATTATTATTAATTACTTGTTAAATTTATACAAGATTTTCCACTTTAATCCAACGACATTTCTAAATATAAACCAATGCTAATCTCAGCCCTGATGCAAACATCTCTACATACACCCAAAAAAATTGCCAATGTCTATTTTCAGTATGGTACTGACCATCTGATGCTCTAGTTCAAGACGTTGGACTTATTTTTAAAAAAATTGGCTAGCAAATGTTGAAGATTTTGTTAAGACATCCTTAGCCCATATTCATTATTTTTGCGATGAGAATACCAGCGACCGTGTGATGATTTCTATTCATTCATCTTAATTTTCTGTATAATATAAGCATAAAAAAATTGACAATATTTTACCGCTGAGTGATTCCTTCGTGATTTGGGATGATCCAGGAGTTCTAGATGGACAGGGACTGAGTGATCGGCATTTATAATAGAATGTTGAGAGAAAAAAAAAACTTTAAATTATAAGAGTAATTACGGAGAATACCGTCCTAAGACCGCTTTTAATCATCGCTCCTTTTTAATTGAGGAATAATTTTCTTAAATCACTTAAAGTCTGAATTTTTCGAAACATAGCCTTAATGCTCATACATGTACATAATTATAATTTTAGCCTCATACTAAAATATTTAGATTCTTTTTTAGTTTATGAATGATTTTTTCTAGGAAAAAGTCATCTAGAATTGAAATAAACTGGAAGTGAGTTACATAATTTAGATCTTAACTATCACTGATGGTACTTGCTTGAAGTTTGAATAAAAGTAAATTCCGTGTAACGATACATAAATTAGTACTATTCAACTTGTTAACCGACGGGTTGGTTGTTGCATTATTTAACCACAGAACATCAAAGTTGCCAGTTCCAATATTAATTTTTAAATTTCAATGTTAAAATGCATGAATATCTATTCGATGCGAAAGAGTTTGGACGTGGATGGCATTGCATATTTAATTTGCTTGTTTTTTTAAAGAGCCCCATAGTTATGAACCACCATGGAAACATCTTTTTTTCAATTGCAACTAAGCCAATTTTTATTATAGATATTAGTTTACGTAAGATTTTATTGGATTATTTTTGCCCAATGATTACTATCACTTAATAATAGGCTACTTCGTCCGTTTCAATCGATGATAATTTTTTTTATTTCCAAATTCTTTTAATCTAAAATAGTTACTAAATTGGTTTTCGAAATTTGTTATATTTATAAACATTAGTGGTGCATGCTAATTTTATTTTATGGAGAAATAAATTATCTTTCAAAAGAGAGCTGTAATAACCCTTCCAGTAATTAAAAAAAATATATCTTTTAGGAATAGTTCTTGAAAGCCATCGGTGTCCGAATATTTTGAAACCTAGCGTTATTGCGCATCAATAGCATAAAAGGAACCACCGTGAATAATTTCAACTTCATGGGTATTATAGGTTTTGAGATACAGTGAATAAATGACTCGTTACACTTATGTACAGCCCGGTTTTATTATATAGATGAAATTTAAATATTATATGTGTATATATATATATAAATTTAAATAGACATTGCACCCAAATTATATCCACGTAGTGACCTAGATTTTTTTAACCAACAACCTTGGCATTTAATCCGACTTATTTTTCTTATACACGCCCATATATCTTGTCTCTTTATCAGGTAACAGTTTTTGAATTATTTGTTTGACATAATGGATGGAGCTGTAAAGAAGGAATTAACAAGGAAAGAAATGAAGAAGATTCTGGAACATCGGCCACGCCTACACCGGTCCACCTTGCACCCTCGGGAATTGCTATTCTGATGTAATAACTGTTTTCCTTTACATCACAGAAAAGACTTGTCTAAAGAGCACTGGATTCTTGCATCACTAATGATTCTTTGTCGATCTATCATGTCTCCGTCTTATTGTTTGCAAACCGGTTTAAGTGAAATAATTCGTAGCTTACCAAATTCTGCTGATTATTACAATCAAAGCCACGTGTACAGGAATAGTAGAATTTTCACAAAAAATTAATAAATTGAGGAGAGAATAAAGGATTAAGGAAGGGAAATGCTGATAGGGTTTCTTCAATCAACATGAGGAGGCCCCTCACCTCCAAATATTTCTAGTAGAATTCTAATAGAGACTATATTATTTTATCATTATGTTATTTTATTTATTTATTTTTTATACAGATAGTTTGATTATGATCATTTTGTTTATTCTTCTGTTTGTATATATTTTAAGAGTTTTTTTTGTTTATTCATTTATTTTATTTTATTTTAGTATGTATGAGATCATTCATCACGATTACCTATTGCCCAAAACTGTGTGGGAGATTGTAATATCTATCAATAAATAAAAAGTAGTAGTATTGTAAAAACTAAAAAATAAATAATACAGAATTCTAATGGAATGGACACATCAGATAAGTATTTCACCGTATCAAGTACCATTGATAGAAAAAGGTGATATCCAATCTGAATTATGTAACCACAAGTAATGCAACCTATTAATTTAATTTTTTTTTCTGTTTTTAGAGGGGTCGGAAATATATATATACATAAAAGGGTTTCTGGGGCCCTTCCTACCTTGCCACCTCGCAGGAAGGGGGATGGGGTGAGTGAACGGAATAAAGAACGTTTTTTAACGGGACATTAGCTTCACTGCCGCTACATGTACTGCCATCTATCATGCAAAACGTAGTGCGACAATGCTACCACGGCAGTAGATACTAATCCAGTATTAACAAAATTGTTAATTTCCGTATTAATGAATTTGAAACGCTATTCCAGAAATATGTTGCTTTTTAATTTCTATGAACAATTATTTAACGGAATAATGATTTCAAAAAATGAATACGGGCAGTTGTTTGAGATTATTTCATCAAATCATTTTTAACGGATAATTGTTATTTCAGAAATGATTATTTCGTAGAATAAAAATTTAATATATTTGTAAAATACTTTATTTAAATAGTGCTGAGCTATAACTATGATCATAGAAAACAATCTCGGCGATCTGACCTAGTAGGTATAAAGTGCAGAAGAGAGCATGATTCCGTAACACAAATTTATATTCTACGAAATTTAACGAAGCATTTGTATGTTAAATCCAAGTTATGAATTGTATATATGTTTTGCCTAGTTCA
Source organism: Halyomorpha halys (assembly GCF_000696795.3). Classification (NCBI taxonomy): domain Eukaryota; kingdom Metazoa; phylum Arthropoda; class Insecta; order Hemiptera; family Pentatomidae; genus Halyomorpha; species Halyomorpha halys. The sequence goes on from NW_027109163.1 coordinate 145,556, forward strand.
ATTGTCACATACTTAATTCATATTTCCTGAAATAAAAATTAAAAAATTATTTTTGTTAAGAAGATTGAGGGACGAAGAGGCTGTAAAATTTGGTAACTACAGTAAATACCATTTTTACTTCAAAATGCTTCTAGAAGCACAAACATTTTTTCTTATTTAGTTATTTATTTTTTTGGAACAACATGGATCCGATTTGTTTGCACTCATACAGGAAACTACAGTCCAGGTCTTCATATTGCTATATAATATTGCTAACACCAAAATAACTCTTGTCAGAACTATTACTGACGTTTATTATTCTTGTCATTACAAAAAATATGGAGGAAGGAGTGTAATGGAGGGGGTAAGCTGGTAGAAAAAATTAAGCCAAAAGTCGGACTTTGAGAAAGGTTGTGCCTTTCAGAGGCGTGGAAGAGGAGTAGTGGAAGAGTACGAGCCAATCACTGGCTGTCTTTTATTTCAGTGTAGATTACAATAGCGGACATTCCTATTAACCACGACATAAACCTTCCTTTCGTGGGCATGTTTTTTGGCTTCATTTTTGTTTGGATAGATAGCAGAGTTATGGTACCACCTGACGAAACAAAATACGTCCGAAGGTCATCTTTTGTTAGATACCATGTTTTATCTGCAACCAGCTTTCTATTACCATAACATAATACCTATATTATTGTTTTGAAAATATAAATATTTCCTGCACTTTCTTTCGAAAACTTGTGAAAACAGATTTGCGGAATCAGATATTGCCAAAAACTTATAAAAAAACAAAACATGTTTTTTGAATGGCTCAATTTAAGGCTATGGATAATGCATATTAGAGATACCTTCTGATTTTACAATTAAATTTATTCAGATCACTAGGACTATATCCATAAAAATGCAAAGAGAATTGTGGTGGTATTATTTTTATTTATCTTATTTTTCAGAGTATTTATGACTCAGAGAGTTTTTTTTGGTATCTTATAGTGTGATGTGAAATTCATCTTCTTATTAAATTATCCTTGGTTAAAAATATTTCCTGTTTGATGACTTTTTAGACCCAATGATCCCTCTTCAGGTATAACTCTACCTTAGAAGGTGTTATTGACTACTGAACATATTTGAAATTCTGCTAATGAGAATTGCAATATTCATAACATTAATTAGTATTATAGTATTCTTATGCATTATAATATTCTTATTAAATTAGAAAAGGTAATATTATAAATGTTGTAATTCTTATTCATAAAAATTCATGTAAGTGTTAAATAATCAGAAAATCCTCAAAAATTAAAGTAATGCATGAAGATACAGAGAAGAACCCGAAATAGGATTAAATAGAAGATAGTCTATATAAAGGATAATTTAATAAGGAGGATGAATTTAACTAAACCCTACTAAATATTTTCTTAATTCTGAAAGTGCTAACTCAAGTATTTATTTATAGAAGACTAAGTTTCTATAATTTAAACACTTTAATGAGTTTCCTATCCTTCAGTCTATTGTTTCGGTGATAGTGGATATTTTTTGAAGACCTTGTAAATATGACTGAGTTGTCTGTAGTTTTCGATGATAGTTTTAGTTATTTTTTTTTTCAACTTGGCCCATAAAATTGACAGTGATAAAAAAAAAAAAAAGGAAAGTATTAATAAAGTAAAACACAATAATAAATATTAAAGTCATCTCAACCTGGAATCATTTTCCAAAATACTATAGAAGTTAATCTGTTAAAGATAGAAGTGAATTAATTAAATATGAAAATATGCAAGATCACTTAAAATGAAATTAGGTATAGTCATAAAAAAAAAAAAAATTGTAGGATTATAATGTATAATGAAAAATGATAAATATAATAGAAGGTGAAACAACTTCCTTTATGTAATTGTTAATTTGGAGTGATAGTAGTAAAGATAGTATACAATGAAAATCGTTATAGCAGAAACGTTTTAAAAATATTTATGAGCTGATTGTAGCATAAAGGAATGGAAATGGGTAGGGCTCTTATAACAACATTGCTAAAACCTGGACTTTCCATAGGTTAGGTAATCCTGATTCATATAAATTAAAAATTATACCGATTCGGAAATGTAAAAACCGGCTTGTTTTCTCGTTTTACTTAAAGGAACCAACATACGCTAGCTGTATTTTTGAATGGTATTTAACGTGTCTTAAACAACCAACAGGATTGCCTTCAAGTAGATGTGTTAAGTCGAACTGTAATTGTATTGCAAGTCGTTTCCTTGAACATCAACGTTTAGAAACGTTGTTGAAGACATTTGGATGACGGTTCATTGGGTTATTATAATAAAACATTATTATGTCATTTAAATTTCCATTTTTTTAAAATTTTATTTATAAGTTTCAAGATTAGACAGGTACTAAACCGTAAAAGACCTGAAACATTGGTCCATGAATACCTTATGCTCATAAATATAACGGGTAATTAAATACCACTGACAATATCTAACTGAAGAAGCATCGTCCATCAATATCTGGTGCACTATTTTGTATCCAACTACCAAATATTATCTGTTCTAATGAAATACAGCAGCTAGACGGTTACAAAATGACTGCGTGGAAAGGGCTCTTAACAGGCAGTGAATCATTGGCCCATCACTGACCAAGTCACCCTACGTCAGTTGTGCGTGGTTTGTCTAAGAATAACCCGTAGTGGTCGTCCCTTTGCAGATTACATACGCAGGAAGAGTGCTTAACGCAGACCAATGTATTCACTTATATTTAGTTAAAATATTTTTAGGAAGATTGTTGATTGACCATGCATAATCAAAATAAGAAAGGTGATCCGGATGGGGTCAAAACGCAATTCAAATCATCAGAGCTCACCTATAGGAAGTAAGCCCAAATTCCCCTTTCAGCCCAAAAAGCCCAAGCTCTGCAATGTGGGGTGTAAAGTTAGCACTTCATAGATGGTTTTGTGTCATTTGAGTTCCTTTTACGCACCCGTATCATCTTCCTTGTATAAAATAAATTATCAAGATTTTATTTAATTAAAGTTTTCGAAAAATGCTTGAATAAAATAGGATTTATGATCCATAAGCTGAAGTGTAATTCTACAATAACTAAATTTGGCTACGATATATTTAAACAATTTGCAGTAATGCGAATTGTAGGGACACAATTAAAATATTCCATAAAACAAAGCCTTAAGTATCTTAAAAACTAGTAAATCACAAACCAATCAGTTTTGTGGATACAAGCATCATCAGGAGGGGGGGGGATACAAGATAACATGAATGCAGACCAGTTAGTACATTTCACATCAGTCCAAAAAAAGACCCATCCACTAAAGATACCTACTGATGTTTCAATTAGTTTTAGATTTAGTTAACCTTCTAAAAAGCCTCACTGATCCTAGTATTTTTTTATATATTTTAGGTCTCTATACACTTCAGTTAAGATAGATGATAAAAAAAAAAGAAAATCGTGTGAAAAATTTAAATACGTACATAATAAAAACATGTAAAAAATAATAATTTCCAAAAAAATTAAGTTACAGTTTCAGTTTAATAATAATTAAAATAAAAACTGAAGATAGAAATAGTAATACTCGTACATAACCTACTATAAAAAATCCTTAACAGAACCATTTACTATTACCTGTACCAACTAAACCTTATTTATTATTATTATTATTATTTTTCGTTTATATATTTTTATTATTACTAGAAATAGTAACAGCATTTTATATTCTAATAAAACTGACTGTCATTATTTTCGCAGAAGAAAAAAAAATACAATTCATTTCTAGAATCATTTAAAAGATAAAACTAACTTCATAACAAATCGATAACAACCAACTTTGATCACGATAGAGGCTAAATTACCAGATCTATTTTTAAAATTATTTCGGTGGAATATTTTTTTCAATTTCTTTTTCTTTACTAGGAGGGAGGCAAGTGGGTATACAACATCATTTTGAAATGATTCGGTAGATAAAGTTGAACATTTTTTTCAAGAAAAATAACAGAGATATGGTGCAAAGGTCAATTAAAATATTACTAATTTAGGAAATGTTTTAAGCTGTATCCACCCATTAGCGTCTAATTTACATTTAGAATTTGACATTTATTTTCTCTTAATTTTATTTTATTATGATTATAAAAATAATATCAATATTTTTTTTTATAACATTACTGGTAGTCCTGGCAATGTTTCGCTGTCGACAGTTTTTTTTATACTCCCTTCCTGGTCAAGTAGAAGGACGAATGTGGGATGGGTAAAAGGTATAAATGAGAATAATAAGAGTTTAGAAAACAGGATTTTAAAATATAAAAAGAATAATAAAGATAAATGATAATATAAACTAATTAAAATAATAATTGGACAATAACATAAAAATATTAATATCGCTGCCCGATTTCAACAGTGTAATATCACCAAAAAATGGTTACTGTTTACTAAAAATGATAATTGACTAAAACAGTCAATATATTGACGATATTGTCCGTGCGCGAGGCCCTCAAGTAAAAACGTGAAAAGATACAAATGATCAGAAGAGTTGATTCTTACTGGCAGCTTTGACATATAAAGAGGGTATGAAATATATTAAAATCAGTTTTCAATATTTTGAGCTCAAATTGTTTCAAAACACTCACGGAATATTACTGAGTAATTTGAGACATGAACTTAATTGACGCCTCCTCACACCTATTTGCCTCATACCCCCCTTTTTGCTTTGCCGTATTCGGGTAACTCAAATAAACTATTAGAGTATAAGATAGAGGCGCCTATAAAAAATGTTACTAGAAGGGCCTAGATTTTATATTATAAAAAATAAAACACATCTTTTACAAAATTTTCTTGATCCGTTGTGAACACAAGACAAATTAATTTCTTCAAGAAAATTATATTCCATATCCAATAAGGTTACTTAGAGGATTTTCACTATCATGTCCCTTAACTCATTTTTTACAACTTTTAATCTCCACATAGAATGTTCGTTCATTTAATAACCTCTAAAGACACATAAATTCAAAGACTATTTTCATGTTCAAGAATCACGACTCTAATGGATTTTCCATTAAAAATTTATAAAATTTCAGTTCAAGAACGTCCCACATACTTTTAGTCGATATTAGCAGCAAACACACTAATTTAAAAATTTCAGTAAACAGCAGTTCGTTTCTAGGCTTTCTTAAAAATTCTCTTAAAGAGCGGTTATGTTTATGGTTAAAATACTTTTTAAGGTTAGTGGGGGTTCTGGAAACGGCATTTTTTCTTAAATTGGTTTGATTTGTGTGTTATATTAAGTAATTTTAATTTTAAGGTGAACGCAGTATACGTTTAGAAAAGATATCAAAAATGATAATTGGTTTGATTTGTGTGCTATACTATCGATTTGTATCGGTTCCGTATGGGATTCAACCTATTGAACAATGTATTATTTATTCATTTATTTAAATCAACCCTTCATATGGTATGCTAGATGGAATCGGTTTGAGCTTAACATTTTGATCTTTCCTAAAAGTATACTGAATTCACCTTAATTAATTAAATTAAAATTAGTTGAAAGTGGCATGCAGAGTATTTGATCTCAGTGTATTCTATTTGTCAAATCTTAATATAACTACAAGTTTATTACAAATATTTAAAGAAAAAGGAGATTTTACTTTTTTACTAAACTAATAGAAACATAACAACAAAATATTGGTTTTATTACGGTAAAATACTACTACTAATTCTAAGAAATAGAGAATACTCGATATGAAGTAATTAGATTGATTTACTAATTTATTGAATTGATACTAGAAATCACAGTGTAGTACTCATTTGAATATTACCAATTAGGACTTACCTAGTGTTGCTAGATGCATTTTCCTGAAGTATGCCTAGCCGTTATTTATTTCCGTCCTTTCGTCTCCAGTATCCTCTTACACAAAGTTCAGTTGGTCTTCAAAACTGCACTCTTTGACTTCCAAATCAACTTGGTCTAGGTGCTAAACTGCTTCCCTGCTCCGATTTTGGACTTCCAACGAGTTTTTTTCCTGTTCTTTCTCATTTTCTTTGGCTTTTTGAATTTCCATTCAACCTCCCTTCTTTAGAAGGAAGGACGTTTTTCTGGGGGAGGGCACCAGGAGCCATCCTTGGAGATAACTTATTCTTCTTTTTTGTTGAGGGCACTTAGAACTTTTTTGGATTCTTATCTTTACAATATTTTTAGTTGCCGAAGTTGTTTTAACTGCCAAAAGGGGGATAAAATCCCTTAAGGGAATGATCAAAACACAAAAAATAAAAGGGAATACTCATCAGTTTGAACCTGTCTTCCACAAAAGCCTTTCTTACTTTACCTCACAATATTCATTCACAAGGAACAATAGTTGATATACACCAAAAATAATTATAAGGGTACTGTCAATACTGGTAACAGTACTACCATTGGAACACCTCCATTTCAAAATTAAATCAAAACGTTTTTTATAAGATATGCCACTATTATAGCAAAACAGTGATTTCAATCAATTTTAAAGGCAAGGAACAAACAACTCCTTCTCTAGATTAATTAATAAATTGCAATTACTTTTAAGAGCATGTATTGGAAATAGATTTTTCTTAAAAATGAGAAATAGTTATTTTTCAACTTTCTCATCCTAGATAGCATTTTATCTTTTTACAGAATGTCCGTAAGACCTATTGAAGAATTTTATATTTTTATTAATTTTCTGATCCAACTAAGAATAGAAGCTTTTTAATTGAAGTACGTACCAGATGATATATACTAAAGGATTTGATTAAAAGTATAAAATGTCATTCTGATGTTTTTTTCCATGTATCTTTAATATATTGTATGCTGGTTTGTTTTAAGGAATACGATCTATAAAAAATTGAAATACATTTTTATAAACTTTTACTTAATAGTTAGAAAATGGTTAGTAAGCATTCAGGATGTGTTAGTATATGATTAGAAATGGCAATGAAATGCAAATCATCATTGGTAAAAAAACAAAAAACAGGATGATTTGTATCAACTCATTGGAAAATAAAATAAATGAGGAAAACTATCCCAGATAAACATGCCTAAACCAATTTGTCATTGAACATATGTTCCATATATTCTTAGCAACTAAACTTTTTTCGAGGTTCTCATCTTGATAAGACACTAAATATTTTATCTCCCATCCACTCCATGGTACACATCTTCAATCACTTGAACCCTGGGCTTTCCTGCTTTAGTTGGAATACATTGGTAACCTGTATAATGACCAACCTGCATGCCCCTAGCTAGGAGGTAAACAAGAACATTTTTAAGGATACTGGGGTTAAATATAAATAATCGAGATGTTCAAATTATCAAAATTACCCATAAATGGGATTAAAAAATAAAAATTACAAATAATCAAAATTAATATAAAATTTTGTTAATATTTATAAACAATGATATGAAGAATTTGGTTATTGGTTAATGAATTTAAGAGATTTTCTCAGCCCCACAGAACCTATAAGAATTATCACGGTATATAAATCACCAGACTAAAATTTATCAGGATTTTCCTCAATTATAATTTTAAAAATTTATCAGAGACCCTGATCCTCACAATTATTGAAAAAGGCAACCCTCGCCTCTGTGTAGAAGATACTTTGCTGCAAATTTAGACCAGTTAAGCCTGGTGAGAATTGTATGCAAAAGAACAGAGAAATCCATGATTTTTATAGGGATATTAATGTAATGAGACTCATCAAGCTTATAAGACTGCGTTGGGCTAGACACATTAACAAAATTTTGGAAGAAGATATTTCAAGAAAGTTTCTTGACAGAAGGTTGTACCAGACAAGAGGAGGAGGCAAATCTGGCTTAGACAGAAGGATGCTTGAGATAGGATTTGGCAACGACTTATTGAGGAAGCCAAGAACCACATCTGTCTGTAAAGCCCAGGAATTAGAGCTATAACTCCAACAAACTAAGTATCTAGTAGTTTCTTTTTTAATTTCAAGGTCATAGTATAACGTTCTATATTATTCTATATTATATGCTATGCTTCTCATTCATTTGATGTTATAGTATTTTTTAAAGTTATATAAAATAACACATAAGTGAGACTTCTGTTACCAGTTATTGTTGTCTTATCTATGAGTATTAATAGTAGCATGAATACATGAAGTTCTGCTATATACATTTGAATCATAATCAGTCTGTCATTAGATTAAATATTCAAGACAATTTTGAGTTTTATAAAAGTTTTTGAAATGAAATAGGAACTTTCAAATATATTCATCACATCTACAACATTAGGAATATATGAGAAAAAACTGAAACAGTAAAATTGGTTTTCCAATTGTATTTGTGCTATGAAAGATACATATAAAAAAAAAAAATCATTAAACATTTAAAAAATTATAATGCATTATTTAGATGACTCTCAACACTGATGGATGACAAGGTATAAATTTTATAGAAAATAAAAATTAAGCTTTACAAATGAGTTGTAAAAATAAGTTAAAAAAAAAAAGAGGAAAAAGAATATACAAAAAGTAACCAAACAGGTAGACCCTCAAGATTCTGTTAGTACTAATTCTTGTAAGTGTTATAATTGGCTGACAATGATACATAACTAACAAGTCACATATGCATCAAAGATTAAAAAATTTACATGATAAAATAATTTTCTTGTTGTTTAAAAACATATCAGTTAAAAAGAACATCCAACATAAAACATTATCCTCAGTTCCTTTGTATAAATTTAAAAAAAAGAAATAATTATTTCTAATTTTAAAAATAATATATCCCTTTCTTAAACACAAAGCAGTAAAAGATATGGAATACTCTGTAAGTTAACAATAATTAATATAAACAATTATAGTAACATAACAAATATTATAAATATAAATAATTACAAAACAAATTATACTGTGATGAAAAATGCACAATTAAATAACATAAAAATACATAGTAAATACTTGCATGGTAAATATATGGCTTAGGATTTGCTCAGTTGGCAAACCCATTTTAAAAGGTTTGGGTTTAATATACTATACATGCTAATTAATTTTCTTCCGAGACCTATCATTGGAATTTCCTTATATTTCTATATTTTCCCCACTTTTCTTAAAAGATATACATAGTCCATCTTTTTTATACATTTGTATAAATATTTATATAATATATTTACAATGACATTAACAGATTGAGCCAGGAAAAGGCCACAAAGAGAAAACAAATTTGTAAAACAAAATTGCAATGTTCTAGCTACTAAGGCGAGAGAGCCTGAAAATATCACAGTAGCCTCTTCTGCACTCTTGTCCACTAACAAATATTAACTTAACCTTGTTCCCAATTTGGATAGGACAGCTACACCTTTCTCATCATATTCCTGTTTTGTTATCCAAAATTTTTCTTTGTTCTTCATGACTTCAGCAAGAACAGCTCCTCCAATAAATACCATATCCTTCCTATGAGGTGGATCTTCAACTCGTATTTTAAATTTCTAAAAAAATGATTTTTAAAACATTGTAATAGGAAATAAATAGAAAACTATTATTGGCTAGCCTAAGATAAATCTCATTCTTAAACAAGTAATCTTTAAATTATCTCCAAAATTTACTACAGTAAATGCCATTTGAAATTTCGGCATATACCAAGTTGAAAATGTTACTAAAAACTATTTAAATGAAAGAAAAATGCAGAAAGAAATATAAGTGAGTGGGTGTGGTTGTCTTACAATCTAATACAGAAAGCCCTGCTAAAAATCCAGTCTAAGGAATTGGCTTCAATTACTATTGAAATCAGGGGGACCAAGGGAGATCGCGCTATCATCACAGTTCATATCAGATATAATTGATATAGTAAAGAAGGGGAAACATTTTTATTCACCACAGTCCTATGACTTCATCATTAGAGATTTTCTAGAATTGGCTTTATTATTAGCTAAAAGATCAGATGGTAGAAATGGTTTGTTTAGAAATCATCAGTATAGATGTGATATTGGATAAACAGAAACAGGCCATTTATTTAAACATAAAACAGAGTGAGAACACAGAAAACGGCTTAATTATAGTAGTTAATCAAGATCGACTACTAGCTGGGTCCACTTGACTACCAAGTCGAAGGAGGTAAGGATCAACAGCATTAAATGCTTTTGAAGAAACAGGGTATATTGTTGAAACTAAAAATTATCAAGTTAACTTTTATAAAGATTTTTTTTCCATCTGTAAAGTACCAAAATTATGCTTAAGAAATTATTAATCATTTCTAATAAGTTAATAGTAGACAATTTCCAAACCATATCAATATTTAAGAGTACATTTACATTTGGAGGCACAGGTATAAATCAGAAAATATCACATGACTAATTTTATCTTCAACTCAACAATATGTCAAAAATATGTGTGTATGTATATAAAATAAAAAGATCTAGATAGAATAAATTTATACGAACTGAAATTTTATCTATGTCATTTTTCAAAACCCTTTCAATGTACAGCTGTTTTATCTCTCTCTCTAGCCTACTTGGTAGACCTGGATACATAGTTGAGCCACCTGACAGAACTATATGCTTATAAAGTTCAGTTCTCATATCAATATCTGCAGCCTGAATTGTATTGAACACCATTTCTGCAATTCCTGTAAAACACAAAAATAAAGGATAAATCAATACAAAAAAAGAAGAAATAATATTTTAATCAAAAAATAAATAAAAATCACCATGATATCAAAAACTAATAATTAGGATCAATTAAAGGTCACAATTTCTGATCTCAATAATAATAATAGTAAAAAAAAGGTTCTACATTAACATCTCTAAACAAACTTATAAAACTGGGTTTTCAGTTACAAAGTAAAAAACCTCAATATGCGAAAAATAGGTGTTTTCACAAGAACTTAACTTCAATTTTTAATCAGTTTTATTTAATTTCGTCTTAAACCATGAATTTAAAATTTATAAAGTGTATATTAGTGCATTCTATTAAAAAAGGATATGCAAATATTTTTCCATTATGACTAACATTCTTAATTCTTAAGTTATAATTTAGAATTTTAACTTATTATTTACTTTCTATATATAATTATTGTTCAACAACATAATTTAAAGAAATCATACCTTGCCCTTCAACGTTTATTAGATGTGGCTGGAAGAGTGCTTCAGGAGCTTCAAATCTCTCACCACTAACTCTAATTACTCTTCCGTCTGGAAGCTGAAAATTGCAAATAATTAACAATAAAGCTTCAGAAATGTTTGAAAAAAGGATTTAGAGATTATTTTAAAATGAATATAACCTCATTAGAGCCTAATTTTATTTGATAATGCTAAGTTTGAATAAATATTATAATATACTAAAAACTTTTTAAATAAAATAGTAAGACACTTCATCACTGATAATAAAAAATGAATGTGATAAATTAATAGTCAGAATAAGTTTTAATAAGAAATAACACTATTCTATATTATACCTCAGCTCAGATAGCAAAATATTGAAAGTAATTTTAAATATCTTCAAAATGGCTAATTAAAAAAAAACTCTATCGTTTGATCCAGTAGATTTAACTAACATGTTACAATTTGCCATTGCTGTTTTGCATTAGCATTATGAAAAATAATTAAAATTTTCGTTACCTTACATCAACAATGGATACTTCAGAAGGTGAAGGAAAACCCTTCTTAAGGGGTGTTCGAAAAAGGTTTTTCCTTCACCTTCTGAAGTCTTCATTCTTGATTTTAAGATAAGGTAATTAACATGACATTACATTTTTAAACTTAAGGGGTGTTCGAAGTAACTTAATTAGTTTTTCCCTCTGGGCAGAGGTATAATAAGAATAAAGCAGGTTTGAGTTAGTAATTTTATAGATTTTTTTTCACAAGTAATGCAAAAATTACGAAAAAAGGATGTATAGATATTTTTTGTAATCTCAAAAATATCTACAATAACAACATATGTATCCTCCATCTTTTGAATCTCATTTGGAAAGAAAAGAGAATTCCTAAGGACTGGGAAGTTGCAGTGATCGTTCCTAATTATAGAGAGCGGGAACAATCGAGAATGTGGCATCTACAATGGAATTTTACTTCTCAGTATACCCAACAAAGTGTACTCTAGAATACTGGAGAAGAACACTAGACAGCTCGGAGGAGAACAATACAGTTTCAGAGCACAACGAAGCACATAAGATCTCATCTTTGCAATGCAACAAATAATGGAGAAGACTGTCGAAAGAATAAAAAACTTTTGGTTTGCTTGTGGACCTTCAAAAGGCTTTCGACAAAATGAGAAAGGAAGACATAGAGCAGGCATATCAGATACAGGCATCGATCGAGGGACGACCTTGGCAGTGATGAGTCTTTACAATAAAACCGGGAATGTGGTTAGAACAAGGAACCCCATGTTACAGGAATTCGAGACAAAATCAGGTATTCGTGAAGGTTGTTGCTTGAGCCTGCTGCTCTTCATAGTTGTCCTCAATAAAGCGATAAAGGAAGATAAACTGAGAATGAGACAGTTTCAGTTAGGACACAGGAACTTACAACCCATAAGATTTTATGAGTTAGCTTAGACCTGGTCTTGCTGGCAAACGACCGAGACCTCCACTACAATATAAGTTTTCTTCAAGAGGAAATGGCTAGGATAAACATGAAAATTAATCTGGATAAGACCAAATGTATGAGGATAGGAAAGAAAACCCAGAGAAGGATGAGGGTGATCAGAGCGAACAGAGAAAGACTAGAGCAGGTCGATAATTTCAAATATCTAGGTGATCATCTCAAAGAAAGCGGCTACATTGATGAGGAAGTTTCTCAGAGAATCAGTGCAGCTGGAAGAATATTTAGTTATATACCCCTGCTTCGAAGGGGTTTCATGGGTAAAAGGGAGGTGAAGAGAAAGACTAAAATGATGATCTATAAATTGACATTCCTCTCTATTCTTTCCTACTCTTCCGAATCATGGATCCTCACTTCATAAGATGGAAAGAAGGACAAAACGAGATAGAGTACAGAATAGCACCATAATAGACAAAGTTAAACCGGCTGAGAGCATTCTAGAGGAGCACAAGCTAAGGTGGTTCAGACACCTCATTAGGATTGACCAGGAAAGAACTGCCAGGAAGATGTATGAGACTCACATGGGGAGAAGGCCAAGAGGAATACGGCACATTTCGTGGGAGGAGAGTGTTAAGGAGGCGGGATATGGACTGGAGTAAAAGAAGGAAGATGATCCAAAAACGAGATATCTGGTCCAGACTCAACAAATCGTAATCCCATACTGCGCAAGTGGTAAAGGGGATAAAATGATTATGATGATAAATAACAAATGTAAAAGTATAACTATAAATTTTGTTCTTAATGAAAAGTATATTAAAAACTTGATAGTTACAAATAACTAAATGAAGAAACAAATTTAGTTAGAACAAATAAAGAATGAACATGTTCAATTCTGACTGTCCATACATGGTGTATTCTTTTGTTGACGAAACAAAAAAAAAAATTCTAAATTTAGCTTTGAATGGACAGATGAAATTTTATACCACAATAATGTATAGGAATGCACTGAAGTCTTGGTGAAGTTAAAATATACTGATTTATGAATTTTTTTTAATAGGCAATTGTATCGGGAATTACAAATGGAATCAATAGAAGAATACATCAAAAAACAGTTCATAAAATTCCATTTTCCAGTTACCGACAGTCAAATGAGTAGTGACTTACGATTTTCAAAATCCAACCTCATCCCGAAGACTGAAGCCCAAGCTGCTGCAGGACATTCTGTTATAAATTCTATATTTATCGATTCTATTATTGACATTACTAAAATTTTATTTTTATTTATTTTTTCTCTTTGTCTTTCTCTTAACTTGACTTTTTTTTTTTTTTTTTTTTTTA
>NW_027109163.1:159410-164859 GCF_000696795.3 Halyomorpha halys
CATTAGAAGTCAATTATTTATTTTATTAAATCTATAAATGTCATTGTTTTTGTGATTAACTTTTCTTTTTCTCTCTTCTTAAGAATTATTATTTTTATCTATTTATTTTATCCTAATTTTTTTTTATAACATTGTAAATAGTTTAGGGGTGTCTTTTGCATGATACTATACTTCTCCCCCCTAATCAATTGTTAAAAAGAAAAAAAAATGTAACTGTTATATTAACCATATAAGACGTACCAGACTGATCTGGTATTAACTAAAAGTATATGTAAATGAATTTTTCTGAAAATCCACTGTGGGGAGAAAACTTGAAGTTCAGTCAAGGTAAACTGACTTGTAGAAAATTTATGTTTTATCAATTAATAATTTTAATTTCTTTATGCACATACAAATTTTTGAGAAAGGATAATTATGGAAGGAGATCATAATGCCTTATTTTTTATTAAACATAAAAACAAGTGAATTTTGAGCACTTGAATTATTGAAATAATATCTAAATAAGATATTAGTTCAATAATACAACAACAACCAAAGTTTCTTTTGTGAATCATGTGTTTGAAGTATAGATGAGCAGCCAAACCATAGCATTCTGTAGCTGTCAGAGAAGACAAGCCTACTTATACCATACAATGTTTCACATCATGGAGGGCTGGTTTTCATTCCAGAATTTAATATAATTTCCAATATCCTTCTTAGAATGAATTTGGCTGTCTTTCTAATCAGTTCATTATGTTTTCATAATTTTTGATATTTTTTCTAACACCGACAAAAAATGTGGTATATATTTCATATATATTTAATGTCTGACTGTGCCAATCCCTAATAACCTAAAAATCACCCTATATATTTGATTTCCTTAACTAGTGAGCCCTTGGCCACAGACATAAAAGACAGAATCCTGCTGATAAGCATATTTTATTCCAGAGATCTGTTTTCTAAATATTATTTGTGTTACCTGCATTGAGAAGTTGAGACTTCACAGCTTTATTATTACAAATACTATTAATCCTTTCTTCCTAATCATCAATCTCAAAATTCTATAATGTGAACAATACTTATGATCCCCAAATAACAATTTTTTGTTATTTAGATACAAGAAAGAAATGAGCTCACTTAATCTGCACCATTATTTTGTTCTTAGAGGAAAATAATTCCCTTAATTTACTTTTGTATTTTATTAAAGCTGAACTATTGTAAGAGAAGAGTTGCAAGAACTGTAGGTCAGCATACAACAATACTATATTAAATATGTTAATGGAAATCATCTTATGTACAATATGCTTTGGAAATAAAATATGACTGAAAACTATATTCGAATAAATTAATAAATAAAATGATACATACAGTGTACGGCTCCACCAAAACAGTTGTTTCTAAAGCTAACTTTTGTTCAGTTTCTATATTATATCCAATGTAACAAAGTTTTTCTTTCATAATCCTCACTGTTTCAAAATCAGCTGAATGGTTAAAAGCATAACCTCGAAGAAGTAATAACTGGAAATAAGTAAACATATTTATTAGTCAAACATATTTCTTAAGTCTAGAAAGAATTAATTAATTTAATATAGTATCAATGGGATACCTAGAAGACACTAACCTGTTAAAAAAAAAGTTTTAAGAGTAAATTTGAATGAATTACCAGATTAATTAAATGAAATTTTTTATTCCCAAACTCTAAAATTCAAATAATTGTGACTATAATTTAACATGAAACTATTTATTATCATGTCTTTTAATTGCATAAATTTCACAAATGAAATGTTAAAATATGTATCTACAGCAGAACCCCGCTTATTCAAGTCGGGACTGTGATATTACAGGTTGAGCATGAAAGTATAAAAAAAATAAAATTAATATAAAGGTCATAAATAAATTAATATATGACAAAGTCAAATTAGTGGACCAATTTAATGTAGTATGAAATTCTAATTTCTTTTAACACATGATTTAATTGAAGTGTACAAACGATCTTTGAGTTTTAAATAATAGTCACAGTCAGTTATTTTGTTTTACTGACTTTTATATTTTAATTCTGGATTTTTTTTTTTTTTTTTCAGTACTTTATTTTTATCTTTACAGCTAGGGTTCTACTGTATATGCTTTCATTCATTAAGAATTCTTCATTAATAAAATAGAAAAATTATATATTATGAAAGAAATGTGTTAATTTTATTTGGTTTTGAGTGAACAAGTGAATGCCTGTGATTTGAAACCAACTTTTTCGATAAAATGGATTTCCCTGAAGTGCCACTTTATAGAATTGATTTTTCATATTTTTCCAATTTTCTCGAAAACTGTCCAAACGTTTTTGATTCAAGTTCACATGTCAGTGTACAATTAAATGTTCTTTAATAGCAGGTAAGTATTATTCTCATTGAAATAGTCTGACTTGGTGGTTTTTCTATTTTATCTTTCTTAGTTGTTCTGATTACTTTTATTTCTCTCGGTGTTCTACTTTCTGTGTTGTTTCTGGTTGTATGTTTATTATTAATTTTATTGTACCATAATCTGTTTATCAATCTTTTGAGATAGAAGTTTTCCGTTACCATGGTGTATATCTCAGTCTTAATATCTTTTGTGTAAATATTGTCTAATAAGTTTATTGCTCGATCTATTAAACTTTTTGCAATGTTTTCTTTTTGGTATTGTGGGTGATTTGAAAAGAAATTTAGTAATCTATTGCTTGTATTAGTTTTTTTGTCCATCTATGATTATGTCCATGTCCAGAAATCTTAGTTTGTTATTTTGAGGTACTTCAACTGTGAATACAATTCTCAGCTCTGGCCTATCACAGCATAAAACTGAACTACGAATTCAATTTTGAAAACCCAAAAATAATAGATACAGAACAAAATACAAAAAGCAGAAGATTTCTAGAATTTATATACATAACAAAAAACATACAAAACACAGTAAACTATAAAACTGACACTAAACACTTAAATACACATTACGCCGACATTATAAATCGACTTAAAATAAAAACATAAAAATCAGATGAAAGAAACAGGTTTATGTAAAAAATCACTAAGTTAATATTGAATACAAAATAGAACTTGTAAAAAACAGGGAGGTAACCAAACAGCGCACTGGACATGAGATAAGGTCCAAAGAGGTAGTAGGAAATATAGAGTAATGGCTGTGCTAAGGAGAAGTGAAGATGCACAAATGGTTGACATGATTTCTCATATGAAATCATAAGGGAATATTATTGTATAAATAAGGATGAAGATTGGTGTTATGATAGTTTTATTATTGTTGTAGGTTTTAAAGTGCATGAATATGGGACAGTGGTGCCGAAACGTTGTACAATGTTATGAATAATTAATAAATATTTCATTCAAAATGGAAGTTATTAACCTCAAAAAACTTTAAGAGTGAGAGTGTTTTAAGGTAAGATTTGACTCACCAGACTTCCGATAGAGATAATCCAGACTAAATAATTAATATATGATTGTATTTAAATGCAATTCTGTGCTTAGAAATATTACTGCTCAATCAAAGAAAGTACATTCACATTTTGTTTCATTTAAGAGCTATGTATAACTCAAAGTGATTTATTATTTCCTTAAAGTTCAAGTTACTGAGAGTTGACTATATTAAAAAATAAACTAATTTAATCAAAGTAATTAATATAGTTTTATAAACAATTTTTATCATTTTAAAATTAGAAAAAGAGGTGTCCAGTAAAGTGAATTGAAGAAATTATCTGACTTTTCATTATTTTTCTAAAGTTTTTATAGATCAATCAAAGCAAACTTTAAGTCATACATTATTCACTACCACCAGTTTATTATTTTTTATAATGAAGCCTTATAATTCACAAAAAAAAAAAAATTGATCCCTTTAAATTTTGAGGTTTTACATTTCAAGAATGTAACAAACAGTCTCCAAAAATTGAATTAAAAAATCTGTTCATCCACGACTTTTCCTTTAAACAGAAAAGAAAATTAAAATTATTTCTTGAATAGGTGGATTGGACTATTATTAGCAAAGATATATCACATGGGATTTGGTTTTGGTTTATCATTTGTTTTTGTTTTACATTAACTGTAGCTTTTATTAGAAATTCACTACAAAATAATAAAACCAAAAATTTATCAAACAAACTATTACTAGTAAAGATACAGCGTATAGAACTGTTGCAGGTAAAAAGTTTAGTAATTATGAATTAAAAAAATCATATACAAAAGTTTTGACAAATACCTTTATAAGGTACCTAGTGATATCTCTGCCAGCAATATCTAATCTTCGAGTTAAATGGGGAAGAGCAAACTCCTCATAAACTGGGCAGATGTGAGTGACTCCGTCTCCACTGTCAACTACCACTCCTGACAGCAGACCTTGAGCATACAGTGTTAGCACCGCTTGTATAGCAATATATGCTCCACTAAACTGGTATTTTTCAAACATTACCTGAAAATACAAATTATTTTATTTGATTATTTAATTTAATATTATAAGTACATGAAAATAAAAGGAAGGAGAAAATATATAATGAAAAAAAAAGTTTATAGCTTCCACATCATTTATATATATAATAAGTAGTATATATGATAACAAGTGTATAGGATAAGTACTGTTACGGCGGGTAGGGGTTCAAAAGGAACCTTTACTACCCCAACAGTGAAAAGAAAAGAATAGCCGAATTTTGTTATTTTTGTATTTTTAAACAAGTAAACATAATAAGAAGGAACACAAAATATACAACTAGAAACAAAAGGAAAGCTTAACACTATTATAAAATTAAATTAATTGAACAAAAGAGAAAAAAAAAGTCTTATTTCACCAGTGATTGGTGGGGCCCCGGTTATGGTTGTTCTGAGTGGATATTATCGTGGAAGTAGATCGACAAAAGGGACGTACGTCCGCCCGCCTTGTCCACTTGGAGGATGAGTTGAAGAAGTCCACCCGCCGTGGCTAAGATGATTTAGCTGGCGAAGATGGCCAGAATGCTGGCAACTACGAGTGCGTAGTGAGGAGATAATGAAGAAGATATGTATATGCAGTGAGACGTTAAGAAGTTGTCTGTCTATTTTTTAGTTTAAAAAACAATAGAGAGAAGTTGTTTTGTTTTTGACATAAAAAGCATATTTTTCAATTATCAATTTGTGAACCACATGTTGGCCGCAACAAGTCCTATTATCAAACAACAATTGTAAGAACAGCAAATAACCTATTTAGAAGGTAAAAATAAATGACAGTATTATTCAGGCATTCACAGTGTTCACCTCGTGTCTATTTCTTCTTATTTTTACTTTACTAAAGTATTTTAACTGGTACCGAAACTTGGGAAAATTGAGTATGTTGTGTTAGCATTTGAAAAAAAGAAATTTTAAGAAGTTGTTAATTTCAAGACTGATATCATAGATTAGAAAATATTTGAGATTACTGGCAATCCACTGATCGTTCAGATAGTCAATAACAATTCTGAGTTAATACAACT
>NW_027109163.1:165414-180246 GCF_000696795.3 Halyomorpha halys
CGAACTTCTTCGCCATGGGATTAAGCATCAGAGCACCTCAACATTCAGTAGCCCCTTGTGGATTGTTGAGAAAAAGAAGTGGGATTCACAGGCAGACCCCTCGTATCGTCTAGTGATTGATTACAGAAAACTTAACAAGAATACTGTAGAGGAACAGTATCCCCTTCCTAGACTTGAAGATATGCTAGATCATTTAGCGGAGGCTCGCGTATTTTCTACCCTTGATCTCAAATCCGGTTACCATCAAGTGATGTTGTGGGATGAGGATATAGATAAAACCGCAATTACATTTGGCAGAAGGCATTACGAATTCACACGAATGCTGTTCGGACTTAAAAACTTACTTTACAGGGATCAATGGATGAGTTTCTCTGTGGGCTAGGAAAAGACTATTGCCAAAGATACATGGATGACCTTACTTAGTCTTTAGCCCTTCTCCATTGCAGCATATAGTCCACCTTAAGGTAGTACTCGAACATATTCGGGAATTTGGTTTAAGGTTGTCAAAAGAGAAATCACATTTTTTTCATGAGGAAATAAAATTTTTAGGACACCTTGTATCCGAACAAGAAGTAAAACCAGATCTGGCCTGGGTAGAAGCCATTGTGCGAATAAATCCACCAGCTAACCAAAAGGAACTTAAGAGTTTTCTCGGGATGATAAATTATTATCAAAAATTTCTTCCGAATGCAGATGATATAATCTCGCCACTCACACAGCTCTTAAAGAAGGGTTGGTCCTTTAACTTTACCGAGGAACATTTGGAGAGCTTCCATAGGTGCAAGAAAGCTGTAATTGTTGACCCGGTGCTAGCATTCCCAGACTTTCTAAATGAATTTATAAGATTGACAATGAATGCTAGCGAAAGGCCATTTGGGGCGGTCTTGTTGCAAGAATCAGATATTGGAGATAGGCCTGGTGGCTTTTGCCAGCAGACAGGTGTCGGATGCTGAGTCAAGATATAGCACGTTGGAGCGCAAACTGTTATCCATCGCCTAGGGGGTTGACCATTTTTGCCTGTATATATTTGGTAGATGTGTTACTCAAGGCATTGATCATAAACCGTTACTTTGGACAGAAGGCCTTAAAGAATCATCAGCTAAAGTCGGACGCAAGAAAGAAAAGCTGCGAATGTATAACTTTCAAATTGCCCAACAAAAAGGCTCACAAAACGTCGCGGACTGGCTTTTGAGGGGTCTATATGTGAACCCGCTCCATGACACAGGCCCTTCTCATGTTGCTCAAGATAATGTATTCTAGGATGAGGAGAATAGAGTAGATGTAATGGAGACCCTCCAAACATCTGACACTGTCTGGGAGGGTATGTTTGCCTGGATGTCGTGTATGGGGTACCGCAAACCATTACGTCTGATGGTGGGATACGTCTGATGGATCCAATTCAGTGATCATTATATCCCAAGGATATTAGGAGGGAAATTATTATAATGATCACTGATTTGGAAATCATTTTAAAAGAAATGGACACTTGTGACTGTTATAAATGGTATAAATGGACCCTTATATAACTTATCAAAATTTTTTAAAGATAGTTTCAAAAATGTTTATAAAGATAAAAATATTGATATAATTAATGTAATAGAGGCAAAAAAGAAACTAAATAAAATTAAAATTGAAGAGGATGAAATCATGATAAATTATGATGTTGCCTCATTATTTACAAATATACCACTAAAACGGGTTTATGAAATTATAAATGATAAATGGGAGAAAATTAAATTAGATACAAATATAAAAAATAAAAATTTGATTTTAGAAGGCATAAAATTATGCTGTGAAAATGGCATATTTAAGTATAATGGGGAACTATATAGGCAGTTATTTGGGGTTCCAATGGGCAAAAATTTGTCAATATTAATAGCAGGATTAATCATGAATGATTTAATAAATGATGTATTTTCAAAATAATAATAATAGTCAAAGTCAAATTAATGTTTAAATATGTTGATGATATTTTTTGTAATTTGAAAAATGTTGATACAAATAAATTGTGTGAAGCATTAAATAGTCACCATGGCAGATTACAGTTCACCATGGAATTGGAAAAGGAAGAAAAACTAAGATTTTTGGATATGATGGTAATAGGGCAAGGAAAGGATATAACAGAATGGACAAAAAAAAGAAACAAGTAGTAATTTGATATTAAATTACTATTCTTGCAATCCATTTCAAATGAAATTCAATGTAATTAATAATTATGTTAACAAGGCTATAAGAATAACGGATGCTATTGTAGGCTGAATAGAGTGAAAAATATGATATTTAAAATATTTTTGGATAATTTTTACCCCAGAAAATTAATTTTTAAAATTTGCAAAGATAGGATGGAAAATAAAAAAGCAAATAGTAAAGCAATTAGTAAGAAATATAATGGATTAAATTATATAAAAGGGTTATTCAGAAGATATCCAAAGGTAATTTATAGATTATGTGGAAGAATACTCATGTTATAGACCTAACAGTAAAAATAAAAATTATTATAGCAATTCAAAGGACAAAATTGAAATAAAAAGTTAATCAGGATTGAAATATAAAATTCCATGTTGAAATTGTCCAGCTATCTATATAGGTGAAACTAAGCAAATGTTGGGGGACAGAATATATCAATACAAAAATGATATAAGAAATAAAGAAAAGGATCCCAATAAAACAGCATGCAGCCAAAAATCAACATAATTTTGATTTTGATAACACCATAACTTTACATAAATAAAACAATATGTTCAAAAGAAAAATACTTGAGTCAATTTATATATCAGAGAACATCAATTACACAGTTAATTTTAAAACAGATACTAGGAATTTAAACCAACATTATGCAGAGATTTTAAGCAAAATAAATTTATAAACATACCGGAGAAATTTGTTACTAATTACAATTAATTTTAATATGAATTTTGAGAATTAGAATAAATACCAATTGAGACAAAAATGCAATTTAAATTAAATTTAAAACAAGGCTGACCTGAGTGAGTGGAAGGTTATAAATAGTTTGTTTATATGGTAGTGAATATTGTCATATTATAATCTGAAAATTAGAAGTTTTAAATATTTATGAAATTTAAAAAAAAAATAGGTAACTAAACATAAGCTGAGGTAAGTTTATTAATAATAAATATGACTCTCTTTTTCATAGGGTTTTAATTTACAATTATTGACCTGGGCAGAATAGCCTGCAAAACAAATTTTTAATTTTGATGTGAGGTGAGAATTTGTATTGAAGGTATGTTATATTATTAGTGATAATGTTGTTATAAATGTTGCAAATGAATATATAATATAAGCTGTTAAATATTTAGATTGTCCTTGAGGATGGCCGAAATGTTGGACTGTTGATGAAATGAAAAGTGTTGAGACTACACAAGGATACAATTTTTGATTTATTCAATAAAATGGCATTTCAATTCCCCCGGGAACCCACAAGGGCGCGGGTCCATTGAACGCCTACACAACACTCTACTAGGGGAACACTAGCTGTGTTATATGTTTGAGCTATTTGAACTGCACTATATTGTTGGAAACATGAGATTTTCAAGTTAAAAACGAAACTAAAAAAGTATTAGTAGTCATTATTTGAAGTCATAAAAATTAGTGGTAGCCAACAATTATTTTGGTTGGCTAAAATTTTATTTTAAGGAAAATAGTCTAGGTGGCGCTAAAAAAAAAAAGTTACTTAAATAGTATTTTTTGCAGTTTGAGTAACTTATTTAGACCATCTTGTGAACCTTCTTCCTTAAATTATGTACAGTCTACTAAGAAATTTCCAATACAATTTTAAGTGTCCACACTATAATAAAGTTTTTCAATTAGAAAATAACAAAAATATTATACCTCTATCATCTTCTCACGATTCTTGATAGGATTCATAGGAGGTTCTGTTAGCAGAATTTTACAATCTTGGGGATTTATATTCATTTTGTTAGGGCCGAAAGTGTAATCCCACACATGACACATATCATCCCAATTTCTGTAACAATATAGAAATGATAGTTATTATTTTGATTTTCTAGTATATGCAGATAGGTTTTAGTTTTCGATCCTTTCCATTCACTTGTTTTGATCAAATTTTTTCATCTTTGATTACATTTATCATGATATTCTGCAAACCTTGATAAAAAATTAGGAGTATTCTATCACAAGTTAACCTAATTCTTCCCAGAGGTGCATTTATACATCAATAATACTTACATTTTGGTTTGAAATATTATTTCGAGATTTTTAAATTATTTGTTGTTTGTTTTGAAAGGGCGTTCAACTGTCTGGTCATCAAAGCCCATTGGTTGTTGGTTTAAAATATTGAATGTGAGGTTTAAGATATTATTTGACCAAACTATAATTTATTTAATAGTGTTCAATTAAATAAATTAACTGTGATCGAGGAAGATGAAAAGTAGATAATGGGCTATTCTAATTCTAAAAATAAAATAATGTAAGTAGGTGATTACAATAATTGAAAGCTGATTATTAAGTTAGTCTTATGGATGAATTTAGTTATTCTTTCTATTACGGATTCATCATTTCTCAGCACCATTGGAACATTTGTTGGTATCCCTAAATGGTTCAGTGTTATTTTGTAATTACATTCTTCAAAGATATGTTTGACAATCAGATTTCCATGACATTTCGTAAATTTTGGAGGGGCCTCTCCTGTTATGAGGTGGACGTGTGTAAAGCAGTGGCTATGTAAAGTTTTAATTAATGTCTAGGGTTTGGCATTAGTAAAATATGAATATATAATTCAATAATTGATTGAGTCAATTTTTAGTGAATTGTAAATTTTTGGAAACAAAAAAAATTTAAGGTTCAGAAATATGTGATCTACTCTTAGGCAGAAAAGAATTAATATAGCCACTTTTAACAAATTAAAACTTCACACCTTCAGTTTATTTTAAAAGTTAATTTTTATCTGTCAAACGTGTGTTACAAATCAATATTTTTAACAAAAAAAGTGAGTTATCGACATGATAACATATTCAATAATTAGACCCCTATAACAATTTTCTAAAATTGGATTTATTTTTTTACTTTTGATTGATCTGCCATGTATCGAATATTTTGAATATTGTTTAGTTTTGGTACAATCATAGCTGGAACATGTGGAGGGTATCTCACACTAAAGATTGACATAGAAGGTCAAATTGAATTAGCAAATAGGAAAACAGAAGTTGACTGTAGATTGATATGAGAAGATAGCTGGAGGTGCAATCAGCAAAGATATTATCTGATAATACCATTTTCCAGGGTAGTTGACTTCAAGCATAGAATGTAATTTACTATCTTCATCTCCAGATTCATGTACTGTATCACATCTTTTATAGATTTATATGAGGTGTGAATTGTTGACCGTAGTTCAACCTAAGTTTGAAAAAATGTTTATACTATATAAAATTAGGAAATCAATGATCATTCTAGAGACATCTGAAATAGATTTATATATATGTAATTATTAAGCTGTTCTAGAAATGATTTGTTTACTTCTGTAGCATTGGTGCTTATATAAACCGATGCCACTCAATATATTAGGAATATCCAATGGTTTATAATATTTTATGATTGTTCATTTACTAATCGGTGAATACACAACAAGCTTTTGGAAAAGAATTACAATTCTAAAATTTTTAGAAGTCAATAGATTAATATAAGTTTTATTAACCCTCTTCATATATTTATATAATTATCTACAAAAATTATCCAATGGCATTCCTTAAACAAATACATGAACACATAGAATTTCCTCATACAACTTCAAGAATAACAGAACTCTGAGTAGAAAATCATGACTTAAGCTGTGATATCTTGTAAGTTTTATCAATGCATGTTCTATTAAAAAATCAATGCATCATTCTAGAGACATCTCATAGCTTTCTAGATGTCAAATATCGATATAGTACATACTATATGGTATACAGTTTATACAGTACCAATACAGTACTATATATTAAATGATGGTAAAGCCTGATTGTCTATAGAATGATGAGATGATTTGTTTTATTTTCAAATAATATAAAATTTTTATTTAAGATTTTTTCTTCTTCTTTTTTTGGACTCACAGTATAAGGGATAGAATTCAATTAGAGAATAAATATAAAATTAATTCCTATAGGAATAAAAATTTAATTACCTGACGATACCATTCTCCATTGGGTAGTTGACTTCAAGCATAGAACGTAATTTACTAGCTTCATCTCCTACCATTAAATCCTTAAAAATATATGTATCCATCAATTATAAATTAATCAATTAATTTAGTACAAGAATAAATTATATGGCATTCAAAATAATCAAGAAGCATTTTTTTTTTTTACTTTAAAAGGTACCTTTGGTTTATGCAAACATAGCCACTTAATTTAGCAAACATTATCTCTCATCAAAATGATTTAAGGATTTCCAAATGCATGCTAGTCTAAAAAGAATATGAAAAAAATAACAGCTTCCCAATTCATGAAATTTTAAAGAACTGAACTATTCCGGTGAAACTAGTGAGAATTTATTTTAATAATTTAACCGAGAGAAAAAATCCCAAATATAAAATTAAAACATAGCTAACAAGTTTAAACCTAATTAATGACTGAAGGATTAAACTAATTCATTATCTTAATATCTAATGACTTCAACAATGAAGTGCAATACACAAAGCAAGCTAACATAAACAAGCAGATGAAACAATATTATATAAAACAACAAACTAAACAGTTTACAGAGCATAGCAAAATAAAAGTTAGCATAAAAATTTTACCACTTTACCGTTCAACAAAATACCTATGAAACAAATGAAAACAAGACCATGCACTGGAACTTAGTGCAGAATAACTTACAGGTAATTCCTATGCACCAGTCGCCAAGAGACGTAAACAGCATATGGAAGATAATGTCAGTTTTGTTAAAACAATAAAACAAAAAATAAAATCAAATAAATTCTTAAGCTACGTGATCATAGACTTTGTTAGGTAAAACAAATAAATGTGATAACAGGAAAATGTATACATATATATTAAAAATGTAATGGCTTAACGTTTGTGATCCAAACTAGCGATAAAACAGGAGACAAAAAAAAAAAAAAAAAATTAAAATTTATTAACATGCAGTTAATGGTTTACAGAAAAGATTTTATGGAGTCTTACAAGTGAATGGAAATGCTTACTCTCACAGTTAAGCCCTGTAAATGAAAATTATCTGTAATAATAAATAATAACCTAGAAAAGATGGAAAACAAAATAAAATAAAATAAACAAAATAACTTAATACAAAGATAATCATTTAAGCAGAAACACACAATTAACTACTATGTACAAGTGCTTCGAACATATTAGCTTAAATAGGTGCTAACTGTGCATCTTATTATTAAATTTCAGTTTAGAGTCAGTTTACTTCAATTTCAACACCATTATATAAGATTTTTTTTTTTATATTTCTGATTTATGTAGTTAACAATTCATTTATGTATATTTTATATTATTGAGGTTCATAAGCCATTTGTAATTTTATAATTCTATCAAACACATTAAATCCCAGTTTATAAGTGAGAGATAAACTCTGATGTCTGATGAATTTTGTTTTGTCTTATGGAGACAGCTCTCAGATGAACAGTTTTAATGCCACAGAAGATTTATTTTGGGAAAACATAAGGATCTGAATGCTTTTGATAATACTGGTGATTTTATTATTGCATTATGGATAATTTTATTATATTTCAAATGAACATTTATAATTTTTCATGAGAAGTATAGTTGAGTTATTAAAAAAACTAATATTTCTTTAAAATAGTTTTTTTTTTTCAAACCCAGCCTTACTTGCACTCAGGGAAACCGCCAATAAAAAGTTTAGCTTCATAGCTATTGTCATTTTTGAGATTTGGTGATAACTAAGTCATAGGTTAATGGCGTCTGTTACCTTATATATTATTAAAGGGGAATCCTATCCCTATGATGGCTTCAATTACCCTCTCCCATTTATAAAAAATATTTGTTTTAATCACTTAGAATATGATAATTTCCAAACCTAGTCTTATTGCACATATTCAGCAAAAGGAGATCAGCAAATAATAATTTCAGCTTCATAGGCGTTTTTTTTTTGTTTTTTTTATATATATACAGTGATATCTGTTATTTCATAAACTAATGTAAATATAAAATGGAGTTCCATCTTTGAAAATACTGGTTCAAAATAGATGATATTTATTTGGTCTTGTAGAGAATTAAATTGCTTTTTAGATGAGTTCATATAATATTTAAACAGATTTATAAATGTATATATTTTGTAGAGATATTTCTATATCATTAGAAGTAATATGTGAATCAAAAAAAGAGAATAAGAAAAATTTGAACTTAAACCACTAAATATTTTGGATTTGCATAATTATTGTATTGTATAATAATTAGATATTTTAGGTAGTTTTAAGTAAAGAGAAATAGAAAGGTTTAAAATCAATATTATTATCTTAGTCAGGCAATTATTTAAAATTTAAAGATGTAATTCTCTTTTAACTAGATTGTTATAGGTATTAAAATACATTTATAGTAGATAATTAACAATTAATAAATGGATACATCTATAATCGATTTCATTGTATACTCTTGTAATTTTCCATTTACTTTTTTACTTATGTTAAGTGTTTGTATCTTTTTTGGCTCTAAGGAAGCCCTGCAACGTGGGGTGAAATGTTGGCTCACATAAAAATAGTTATTACTATTTGAGTTTCATTTGACCACACCCGGAGCATATTCTATTTATTCATACACACAGTTAATCAGCAATCTTCCAGTAAAATACATTTAGATGGATTCTGTAAGTAATGACCTTTTTCGAATCCATTTAAACATGCATGATTTAAGGATTTATCAGAATTTTGAGTGTTGATATATTTGTTGGTATTATTTTAGTTTTAAATTTTTAAAATGGAGTCCATTATAGAAGATTGTGTTAAGTCGATAATTTGGCATTCTCAAGTCAGCAGCAGTGCTAATTTGAATCTGAACTGGACAGGCTGACTTTTATTTTAAGGAGGCTTCACAGAATATACCTCAGCCTTCCCAATCTGGTTTTAGAATAAGTTTGTAACCTGTAGGATAATCCTTCTTTCCTCAGCAAAGTTGAAAAACATAAGGAGGTAAAACTAAATTTTAAAAAATAGGTTTGAAGTTTAAAAGAAACCCACGCTAATGTCAGTGAAGGGATGGCAGTGGCATTATGTATAACTGTAAATACTAACAATTTTTATTCGCACTCAAAGAAACCCTAAAATAAGAATTTTTATAGCAATAGAAACTAACAATTTTTTCTTTCTTGGATTTGTTTCCAGCAACGTTTATTACCTCGTAAACAGCAGAAGGTTAACTGATGGATATGGAAGAACTCATTGGTTAGTTGAAAAAAAAAACAAAAAACTTGTTAGGATGACTTGGGTGAGTACAATTTTTCAAAAATTAAAAACAAATTAGAGAGGGCTGAATTTGATTGTGACATTTTGTAGGGAACTTTGGAATGGATATGATGTCTTCTGCAACATACTTTTCGGGATATGTCCCTCTCTTCCCACCTTCTTATAACTGAAATTGATGGTAATTTATTAGTGTTGTTGAGGGGACCTTGTATACCGTCCTGAATCTTTTGATACTACAGAATTTAATACAACAAAAACCTTATTTAGCTGATGTAAAAATTTGTAAATTTCTTTGTCTTGAAGAGTTTAATTACAGAAAGCATTTGTCTGGCAAGATATTTCCTGAATCAGCTTTATCAGTACACTTATTATTAACATATTAGTGTACTACAAGTTTCGAGTGCAACAAACATCTGTTTGAATCTATAGCAATTTAATATATTATAATAGTTAAGTATGGTTGGCATTATTTTAAACGAGATATAAACATATCTTTTTTATTTAGATATAATTCAGTCATTAACATTATGTTTTATTTTTTCAAATACATTAAATAATACATTTACCATTTGTTTAATAAATATAAATCTTTTTTATATTATCTTAAGTAATGAACTTTGATAATATTTATTTGGCTTTAATTTGAGATTTTGTTTAGTCTCTATATTTGTCACACATTGTCGATAATATTCATTCATTCCATTGGAAAATTTTTAAGTAATGAATCTGAAGAATATTTAATTAATTTGGATGAGGCTTAAATGCAGAGTATTCGTATTTGCAAATATGAATATGGATATATTAAAAACAATGTTTTTCTGAGAATATGAATACAAAAATATTTATATTAACACTTTTCAAAACAAATATAAATATTTGTATTCACAGTTGAATGAAATTGAATATGAATTCAAAGGTCTCAGAGTATTCGTACCCAGAGAATTGAATATGAATAAATTGAGGAGGATAAATAACAAGAATATTATTGATAAATAGTTTATAGTATTCTTGATCACCAACAGCTCTGTCTCCTTATCACATTTAAATAAACTAATTTTCATGATATAGAACAATATTCTACATTAATTTTTACAAGTGGAAGAAATTGGAAATCCATATGAATAAATTAACAAAGAAATTTATAAACTTATCGTGAAAAAACATTAAACATAAAGTTTTCCTAATAATAACTTTTATTTAACTGATTTAAATACAAACACAAATGTATAGCAATGAAAGAAATAATCCAAATCGTTAAACAAAAAAAAAATGAGTTTAATCTATAAAGATGAAATTCTTCAAGTTTTTCAACAAACATTGATTTATCAGTACATTAGTAGAATATTGGATGGCCTCATTGATCCATACAATACGTATTTAAAAGCTTAAACAATAAACCCAAAAACAGAAAAGGCTCAGTCAAAGTGTGTGAATCACTTGAAATTATACAAAAAGCACCCAAATATCCCGAAATAAATGTTCATCAACTTTCACAACATATTGCATAATAATAAGATAAAAATATTATTCATCAAACTGTGAGAAATTGACTCCAAGAACCTGGCTAGAGAGGATAAAAAGATAACAGCTAGCCTACTTCACTGGTACTCAATCAATTCCTAAACATGAAATGAATCCCACTATGATTGATAGCTACATACAAATACATGGGATCGAAAGCTTTACCTTTTACTTTTAAACAAATTTCCTTCCATCTAGCCAAGAATTACTGATTTTGCTTTTAAATGAAAAACAATAAAATTTGTTAAAATTGATGGGGGTTTGTAAGCATGCTCCCAGATGAACTATAATAATCTCTGGTGTCATCTTTATCATATTTCGTAGCAGAGCACTGTAATCTTCAAGGAATCAATTCCTCATGATTTAAAGAAAAATATCTTTACCTTATTATGATGCAATACTTAAAGTTCATTATCACTTATTTAAGGGATTTCGGTGCATTTCCCATGATTTGGTATGATACTGTATGCACTGTGACTGGACATTTTCTATTGAAGTATTTTTTATTGTACACTGATTTGATATTCAATTTTTAATTATGTATTATACAGAAGAATGGGACAATATTCTACTGATGTATTGGTATATCAGTTCTTGTTTAAAAAGTTTAATAATTTCATCTTTGTAAATAGAACTTACAATTACCAATTTTAGTGAAATTTTCTTTCAGTTCTGATCATGTAGTTCACTTTATGCTAGCCATTAAATAAGAGATTATATACTATGAGAAATCTGTGAGCTGATAACAATCTGATATGAAGTTATTACGAGAACTGTTAAACAGTATGAATAATTTTTTTGCATAACAAATTTACTAGTAAATTAGGTTGTATGGGTTTCTAATTGCCTTAACTAGTAAATCCTAATGTGGAATATTGTTTGTTATCATAATAACCAGTTAACTTATGGACAATATATTAACTAAGCAGATTTACAAAAAAACTAATTGTAAAATTATGTTTTTACCCACTGTATAAGAAACTAGAACAGATAATTATTACTGGGATGGTTGGTACTGGTAATTGGTAATTGGTGATTGGTACTGGTAAATAATAATGATAAACACAAAATAATTTGAGATAACCCTAAAGAAATAGGAATATTCAGATATTTTTTAAGTAAAAAAAGAAAATACAAAAGATTATTAATTCAGACTGCAATAAGGTGCACTAGATAACAGCACAGAGGTTATTCTTAAGTAAACATGAAGTACTTAAGAGTAGTAGTAATGATTTTATGGTCTATTTAAAAAAAATTAGAAAAGTGAATAAAGATGACTGACTATACATTAAAAAATATTATATTTTATTATATAAATAAAATAAATATTTGAGCACGATAAATATATGTCCAGCTTAGATTAATTTATATGTTTAGTTTTCTAAAGTAAAAATTAATTTTCAAAGAAAAAAGAGTTTGAGTTATGACACTTTTAATATATATAATTTCTATATGTACACAACAAAGGTTATAATCTTGAACAACAGTTTAGTTACGTTGCAGTTTGATTACAGTAATTGAACTTAGTTTATAAATTTAATGATTATCGTTAATATCCTACAATCCATTTTAAATTGTATATAATGATACTGTGTTTGAATTTGAAATTATCAATAATTACATATTAATTAGTATAAAATACCAAAACTTAAAAAAAAAAAACTTTCATAAGAAAATGAAGTACACTTTAAAAAAGTTTGCTGATTTACATTACAAATTCAGTACCACAGAGGTTAACTATTGCATATATTAATGTTACAATTCAAATAGTTAAGTGTACCTGGCCTTAGAAAGGAAACATTTTTAAGTTGAATTATCAATATTAACGAAGATTAAAGCATCATTATATCAATATATATTTATATAAAAAAAAACACCTTTATAAACTAAAGTATATAAAATATTAATTACAATAGTTTATCTCTTAGGTACAGACATAATACTGAGGAGCATGAGCAACACCGCGCTACAACAGTTTATATATCGAACAATGAGAAATAATCTAACACTTACAGTTAACTTTTAAGAAAGCTTGGAACAACTGAGCCTACACTAATTTTTTTTGCATATGATAAAACAAATGCACAGTTAAAATAACAGAAACTTACCTTCACTTCAATATCCCCTATTTTGTTGACTGCTCTGATAATAGGTCTTCCAACCATTGAAGGGAATATATGCTCAGGAAAATTTGATCCAGCATATCCACATTTCACAAACTAAAATATAGATGTTTTAATGAAAAAAATTCTTGATTTGAAAATTAAGAAATAGCTGTGACAAAAGAGGTTATGATTCATTATGAGTCACTTATCATATTTAGGTAAAAGGAGAATAATTTCATCGAAAACATTACACCTACCCCTGTACCATTGTCGCAGACAATAACTTTTTTTCCCTCGCTATCCATTTTTAAAAACTATTTACCTAGTATAATTACCGGTAATAACCCCACCCCATAGAGACCTCCACTAAGCACTGGTTCCATTCATCAGCTGCCACACGCAACTCACCAATTTCCATATCAACCCTTATGCTATCTATTTCAATTTTGGCTATATTTTTTATTAAATTTTATTTTAATGAAATCTCATTCATTAGAATTTTGTTTTATTTTCTGTAGCATAAGAAAATATCCAGAAATAATCTCAGGAATAACTATTGAATTCATAAGGCACTACTACAGTGGTTCGTATATATATTATTTGTGCTTTCAGAAGTGTGACATATCTGTGATAACGTTTAGTATTTTTGTTTGTTAGTAGTGTTTATTCATAGTTGTAAATAGCGTCGTGAACAGTAGCTTTTTAATTTTTTATTCAAAAACTATAAATGCCCTTTATTTTTTTCTTTAATTATATTTAGTGTCATAGTGAATAATGTGAAAAATAATTCTGTAAACACTTCTTGAGAAAACGTTGGTACTTAGTAACACACAACTGTTATCACCAAAGATATTACGTGTTTTTAAACTTGTTATTATATTATGTGACATGTTTTGTTGTCTATAAAACTATGAAGCCTTTTTATATTGTGTTATTTTTTTCAACATACGGCGTGTGTAATGGTTTTTATGTGCCTGGAGTTGCTCCAGTTGAATTTAAGAAAGGTGATCCTATAGAAGTAAAAGCTGTTAAAATAACTAGTACTAGGACACAACTTCCCTATGAATATTATAATTTACCTTTCTGTACTCCTGCTAATGGTATCGAGTATAAATCAGAAAACCTAGGTATGATGACTGGTTTTTGATTAGATGAATATCCCAGAATTAATGAGAAATGCTTATATCTCCATATTTTAGGTGAAGTGTTACGAGGAGATAGAATAACTAATACCCCCTATGATGTTCGAATGGCTGAAGATTTCTCCTGCAAGGTCTTATGTGGTGATCCTGGGAAACCTATGAGATGGAATGAAGATGAGGGAGTTCGAGTCAGCCATAGAATTCAGCACGAATATGTTGTTCATTTGTAAGTTACTAGTGTATGTAAATATAAATGTAATTTCTTCATATTCATATTCCAATTTTATAATTAAGTTAAGAACTTTGTATTAGTCTAACTAATAAATTAATTAAATAAATCAATTTTATATCCAAATCAGTCTCAACACTTTATTTATTCATTTGTCCAACGTTTCGGCCTTTCTAGCCATCTTCAGGGACATCTTCAATACAAAAATCCTTCTCACATTAATTTATATTTTCTATTTGCAGGCTATTCTGCCTAGGTCATTTTCTTTATATAAAGTTCAAACCTCTTTATTTAAATTTTAAAACCATTAACATTTATTTTTTCTATAAGATTATCCACAGTATAAAACACCACACCATATAACAAACCATTTATAGTTTATTTATAAATGGTTTGTTATATGGTGTGGTGTTTTATACTGTGGATAATCTTATAGAA
>NW_027109163.1:180331-183583 GCF_000696795.3 Halyomorpha halys
CTGGGCAGAATAGCCTGCAAATAGAAAATATAAATTAATGTGAGAAGGATTTTTGTATTGAAGATGTCCCTGAAGATGGCTAGAAAGGCCGAAACGTTGGACAAATGAATAAATAAAGTGTTGAGACTGATTTGGATATAAAATTGATTTATTTAATAAATATTACCTTGTCTCAAAAAATTTTTGAAATAATATAATTAATAAATTAATTTTTTTTAAAAATATTTGTATGATTTTATTTGCCTCATTTAGTTTTTCTTAATTATTTTCTGCATATTTCATTAATTCTTATGTATATAAAAAAAGGATGTTATTAAGCATTGTAAAAAGGATAACTACATTTACAGATGATATGAATACATATCTCGTAGTAATATATTAGTATAGTTAATTCTAATTTCAATAGAACAGGATGACAACCATGACTTTCCTCTACCAATCAGACCTCTAATAGCAAATTAACAATATTGCTGATTAAATAGTTGGAATGAAAACATATGAAGTCAGTAACATCCTGTATTTATGCGGTATAACAACTTCCATGTCTTTACCATATAATCCAACAGGTGACTGAGAATGATACCATCTGGCAGGGAATTTCACTTGCTCTTAAACAGAAGAACCTGGATAAATCTCATTGAAAGTCCATGCTTCCAAACTTTCTTGTTGAGCACAGTTACCAATGAAATACCTTATGTGCAAGAACAGATGGAAATCTACTGGTGGCTTTTCTTTACCATCATGGCTTCTATCTTTGACCAAATTTTTATTGAAGAAACAAATTTGATAAGCATGTATGATCACCTGATGGAAGAGGTGCAACTAACAGATGTTAATCCACAACAAGCCAGGGTTCAACTAGACGTTGACTGTGAGATGATAGTGTCTTTAAATCACTTGGCACCTAGCAGTAATTCATCAGACCCATCCTCACAAATTAAATCCCAAGAAATTCACCATCCACATGAATTATAGTTACAATAGCATTTAAATGAAGAATTAGAAGCTACTTATCCAAACCAGCCAATTCCTATTTATACATCAGCATTCTTAGGGTACAACTTGAATCAACAAGGGAGCACCACACTGGTTAAAGAACTATGTGCTTAATTCCTAAAGACAGGAAAAATTTGGCAAATTATCATATTTCATATCTTACATTTCATATACTGAATATTGTTGTGTAATGATATCATTTTGTATTGTAACAAATTAAAACGAGTAGTCTTATAGATGATATCTTAAAGGTCCCAATATAGACAGTGAGACTAACCATTGTAAAAGTAAGTGTAAATGTTTCATTTTCCTTTGAACAGTCCCTTTTGTATCACAGTTCATAATAATTAGATCATTTAACTGGGAGATGGCCATAAATTTTGTTTAAATAGTAACCTTTATTTTTTCTGCTAATTTTTATTTATGAAGCTGGTTCTTCATAGCACAAATATTCATTAATTTATTTTACTGTGAAAATTATTTTTAAACAATATTTTTCTTTAATTTCTTCATTTTTTTGTATTTAATTCTTATATTTTTCCTTTCATAAAAAAACAAAACAAGAAACATTTAAATAAAAAAAAAAAAAGAAGGAAATTTGAATTTCCTTAAAATCATTTTTCAAATTTGAATAATTATATTTGCCAAATATTTTTAGGCTTGTTGACAATCTTCCATGCGCCACAAAAGTTATTAATCCTGAGACCAACGAAGTACAGTATGAACAAGGTTACAAGTTAGGATTCACTATGGGAGATAAAGTATTTATAAACAACCATCTGAAAATTTTACTGCACTACCATACTGTAAATGAGTAAGTGAGAATAAATATTATTTTATTTTTTCAATGTAAGTTGATGATTGTTAATATAAATGTTGAAAGTTAAATTAATTTATTTAAGTTGGCCTAATTAAATTCTATGATTTATTTGATTTTTCCTTTCACTTACCTCTATATGGAGTATATATTAAGGAAAGTATTGCGATCTTGCAAAATTTCAAATATGAGTGTTCTACAGATGTACTGATTTTGAAGTTCCTTGATCCAAATAAACAAATCTCACAAAATGGTCTGTTTCTATGTGTGCATGAACAGATTAGCTTAAAAAAGAAGTCGTATGAAACTGAAGTTACATTTTTAAGGCAGTTATATACCTGGGATGCGACAGAAACTTTTTCAATAAAATTGTCCAACCAGAAGTGCCACTTTATAGATTTTTTTTTTTTTTTTTTTCAAAAACAACTTTAGCGATTTAGATTAAAATTGACATGTGAATGTACAATTCAATGGTCTTTAATATAATCCTAGTTAAAACAGTCTCATAGGCCTTAAATGATGAATATTTAAAAATCTTCCTATAAAGTACCTTTAACTTTTTTTTTTTTTTAAATAATTAACCATTTCATTTTACTCTTCTGTGGAACATACTGTACGGGAGTCTTTTTCAATGTAGAACAGGCTTTTGATCGAGTCTGGACCCGGGACTGTTTTACAAACCCCGTAAATTCCTACCTTCTACACACTTTCTCATTATTCATTCCTTTCTCATTGATAGATTATTCCAAGTAAACAACAATGGTTCCTATTCATCCCTCTATTCTCAGTCTGCTGGTGTTCCTCAAGATTGTATCCTTGGTCCCATCCTCTTCACTGTCTATACCGCTGAAATTCCAACCCCATCAAATCACCTTTACCCTTTGTCGTAAACCTACCGACTGCCCTACAGTTTCATTTAATAATGTTACTCTTACCCCTGTCGAACAGATCCGCTACCTTGGACTACATTTGTACAAACGATTAACCCGGAATCATCATACAAGACTGAAAAGACAGGAAACTGCACGTCGATTTTGACTATTACAGCACTTACTTAACAAACGGTCTAAACTTCCAGCACATTACAAACGACTGATCTACATGAGTGTAATAAGGCCAATCTGGATATATGGAGTTGATCTTTGGTGCTCCACTAAACCTTCGAATTCCTCTCTTTTTTATTTATTTTATTTTATACCAGATCGGCCTGGTATGGGCCTTACATGGTTGATATAACTGTTATATTATATATATTTTTTTAACAGTTGATTATGGGGGGTATAGTCTCGTACAAAAGACACCCCTAACTATATACAATGTTGTTATTAAAAGAAGAAATAAAATAAATAGATAAAAGTAATGCTTCTTAATAAAAGAGAAATGTAAAATTAATAACAAAAAATAATGATATTGGTACACTTAAATAAAACAAACAATTG
>NW_027109163.1:185518-219191 GCF_000696795.3 Halyomorpha halys
CAAATAAAATCATACATAAAAACCTTAATGTTCCCTTTATTACCGATGTAGCTGAACCAGAAATCACTCCTTCCATTATAAATTTCCTAACCACTCAAATCCCCTAGTTTCTAACCTTGCATCCTCTTCCATTCCTGACAATCCTCCGAGGCGCCAGAAAAGAAGATGGCCACGAGACCAGCTAATTAAAATGTTATTAGAGTGCTACCTATGAGTTGTTGCTCTACACGCCTGTAACACTCCATTTTAACTAAGACCATATTTACTGAATGTATTATGTAATATACAGTTGTAAATTTCAATAAAGCTTAAAAAAAAATTTTACTCTTCCTTCGAAGGTTCTAATATGAGTTTGACTGAGTAGACACATGTACAGTTTTTTTATTGAGTCTGTTAACAGTTGTCATCTCGGCATGGTTATTAAATGATTACTTTTTTTATTTTACTTATCGTAATGTTAATAAAACTTTCAATGGACAGGATGTCTAACTCCATAAAATCAATCTTAATATTTTCAATATTGATTCACAATTCAGTATTGAATAAATATTTTGGAGCACAACGTAAATTTTAATTAACTTATATACTTCTATATTTATCTGTTTTATTTTTATATTTATAGTTAAATGTCATACTTTTCCAAAACAAAAATATTATTATTTCTGTTAAAATTGGAGTTTGTAAATTTATCAACTGAAAGACTCATTTGAATGTTACTACGGGGAAATATTGTCAAATATGAGCATAGTAAAATTATCTGTTTTGAAACAAGCAAGGATTAATTTCAACTAAAAGTAGGGTGGTAAGTATGGATTGTGATACTGGTATTCACTAATTTAAATACTTTTTTTTGGTATTTACTAGACAGTTTTTAAATTATCTCCACTATATTCAGAGGTTGCCAATATAGCAAAATAGTATAAGTTTTTGTTTTATGTCTCCCTGATGGGCAAAATTAATTAGACTGTGAATACAAAGTTGCGTTGTACAATCTAGAGAAGTGATAAAATAGGTGAATCATCCAAGGAGGTGGACCATAACTGTCCTATTTCAGCTCAGAGCAATACTGCACATGCACAGGATTCCTAGTCTGATATTCATATCTGTGAAGATAATGTTGTAGTTGTGAAGAAAGTGCGAAATATTTCGATATTTTTTAAATTGGTGAGTTAGTTATTCACATTGTATTTGCATATCATACTCTAGGGTTCAAAATATTTTTCAGGTTTATCATATACTCTTAATTAATAAACCCACAATAATTAATAAGAATAACTGTAAAGAACAAAAAAATCTGTTGATAATACTTTGGTTTGTTTTCGTTATTTATATGATGAAAAGAATATGGTGGCACAATGTAAAAAATGTTCAAGATAAGTGAATGGAGGAAGTACAAGCAAACTCCTTGCACATTTAAAAATGAAACATAATACTAATTTGTTAAAGAGGAAAGAATCTAATTGTGATGAAGATACAAATATAAGCATAGTTTTTTAAGCCCAACCCATCAGGGATTTTAGATTATTTTGAAAAAAAAGAAGATAATTTGCATGAAATTATAAGTAAAATGTAAGCATTGGATGGTTTGCCCTTTCGAGTGTTTTGCACTTCTACTGAACTAAGAAAATCACTATCCACCGGAGATTTTAAAAATCCACCTATCCACATTCAGAAGAATTCGGTATAGTTATTGAAGATCATGACACTATTTTCGATAGTGAAAAGGAATTGTCTCTTGAACAAAAATTAGAATTAGCGATAACTGAAAAAAAATTCAACAAACCGAAATATAATGCAGATCTCAGTTATATCCAAAACCATCAGACTAGAAATCGATTTATTTGAAGATGAGAGATTTAAATTTGGAGGTAAACACTTGAGAAAAGTATATCACGCTTTGCTAACAGTATCGTATATGCTGAAAGAGTGTTCTCGACAGCTGGTAATTTTTACACAAAATAACTTTCCAGGCTTAATGACAGTACAATAGATGCATTATGTATTTTAAGATTATATTTCAAAAATTTGGGATAGTACCACAGACTGAATACTGACATTTATATATATATATTTTTTTTTGTATGCTGTTATAATTTATAAGTTAGAAAGGATTTTTTGTGGTATTTACTCTCTCTTATAAAACTGTCTAAAAAAATTAAACACAGAAATACCTGTTTTTTTTTTTTTTCTAAAATTCCTGCTACTGGTCTTCCGGTATTAGAATCTAAAAAATACCGAATACAGGTATTGAAGTTTTGGTCTGAAATTGCAATCCCTAGTGGTAAGTGAAAGTTGTGTGATGCACCATAATTTTTAACTCTTTTTAATTTCTGTTTAATTATATTCTAATACTTCGAAGGTTTTACATGTGAGTGCTGAATGAATTTAGAAGGGTTATAAAAGCTCTGCAAAGTAATAAACTCTTAATAGAAATTAAAAAAATATATGGGAAATTTGGGCATTGAAAGTTATGCGTTGGAAACTAGCAGTATAGTAGTTGGCAAGGAGTTACTTCCGGCTCTACATAATATTGTAAAACCTGGACATTTCTGGAAATCACAAGTATAAATCCGAATTAATTACCAGCTGAAATATGGCTGTGAATAGTTACTCACACCCTTTGTTTTTAGAAGGCTCCTACTTCCTTATTTCAATGCTTACACAAGTATCCTGATGGCCTTGTGGACCTAATCCCTTCGAAATAATTCTCCAAAGATGGTGTCTTTTAACTATTGTGACAATAATGTTAAGTGGTAATTATAAACTATTATTAAGAAATATAAATTATAGTTTATAATAATACTAGTATCTTATGAAACATAATGGATAGTATTTGTTTCGGAAGAAACATTGGAAATTTTTATTTCTATTTAATTTTTTTTTTATTAAAACCTTCATGAAATTCAATGTTTATAAATTTCTTATTTAAATTTAACAGGGAAACATACAGAGTTGTAGGCTTTGAGGTCGAAGCTCAAAGTATTGATAAATCGCAAATTATGTTTGAAAAGAATGGATACTGTCGATTACCCACTGAGGGAACTATCAAACCTCAGGAAGTTGATAAAGCTCCAACGTCCCTCTACCTTACATATTCTGTACAATGGATAGCATCAGATGTTAGTTGGGCGTCCCGCTGGGACATTTACCTTGGAATGACTGATGTACAGATTCATTGGTTTTCAATATTCAACTCTCTTGTGGTTGTTATATTTCTTTTTGGTGAGTACCATTAAACCATATTTGTTTTTTCTGATTTAATGTTTTATTTTGTTTATTTAGTACAGACAGTCAGTGTTTTAAATTATTTTGAAATTATGTCACTAACTAATTTTCACCAGGACTGTTTTATATCAAAGGAATTCAAAGTTGAAAATCAAATTTTCTTTATCTAAAGAATCATTTAAAAATCAATTGAAATGAAAAATGGAGCTACTTATTATTTATTTGTTATTAAAAGCACAGACTATAATAAATTTAAAACATTATGAATAATAACTTATGAAGAATAGTTATCTTTTTGAGTAGTATAATTAAATTAGTAGTACAGGCAGTCCTCCTACTTAAGTACTATGTATTATTACTTCAACAAATCCTTTTCTTTTCTTGCTTCATGGTGTTATTTCTTCAGTTACTTCTAACACTCATGAAGAGTAAAATCTTAGGTTTTTTAAACATGAAGATGGGTGATAAAAGTATTCTATCTGGTAGGGTTTATTAGACATCTCATACAATTATGTTGGAAGTAAATAAATTAAATATATAGAGGTTTATAGAAAACCGAAATATGGAAGCATTATTTTTATAGTGAACAATTCAACAATAATGAAAGAAACTGCTACATGAAATTAAAATGTTTTTCAATTTATTTGACAATATGAAAGTACCTTTTTATTTGATTTAACTTACTATCCAGGGAATGAAATCTGACTTAAGTAAGTAGAAGGACTGCTGGTTCTACTAATTTAATTATACTACTAAAAAAGATTACTCTTTATAAGATTTTATTCATAAAGCTTTAAATTTATTACAGTTTGGGGATTCTAATAAGTCATTTTCACTTTCACATTTATTATTTTATAGTAAAACTATTAGATGTGATCTCTACGCTGTTTCTCACAGTAATTGTAGCATAAATTGGAAATGGCAAAGGGACTTGTACAGATCTTTCAGCTCTAGTCTTTTCAAAGGACGGGTTTAGTGATTTCAAAATATAACTTATAGTGCTGGTACATCTATTACTATTTAGATTCATCATCGTCTGCAGATAGTAAGCTTGTTTCAAGTAGTGATAAGAAATGGATTT
Organism: Halyomorpha halys; assembly: GCF_000696795.3. Lineage (NCBI taxonomy): Eukaryota > Metazoa > Arthropoda > Insecta > Hemiptera > Pentatomidae > Halyomorpha > Halyomorpha halys. The sequence continues at coordinate 189,825 of NW_027109163.1, forward strand.
AGGTTACCCGGTTACCCTTTGATGTTGAGCCAAAAATGTGATATGCTGCTCCCTATTAGGAGGTTACTGAGATTTCCATAACACTAATACAAATAGATTTTGTTTTTAATGCTGTAAATAGTCTTTGTGATGGTCTCACCATGGAGTTTTTCTGCTGATTTAATAAAAGGGAGGTGGAAATGCTGTACAAATACAATTCACAAGTGATTTTGAATATTACTGATTTTCAGTGAGTTCAATTCATTTGAATACAGTGGTTTAATCTCTAGTTAATATAATCGTTAGACTGTTGTGAATGATCCTAGATGAAGACCCTCTGACTGTAAAGATTACCTTCTTTTATTTTATAAATAGATGGCTTTATCAATAAAAGTTTAGCTGCTTTTCTTTGTACTGTTGCTACAAAATACCAAATGTATGTAGTTTTACTGAAAAACAAACAAACAGGGGTTAAGGTGAATTGAAAAAAGGATGTTATTATGATTGAAAAATTAATTATACATGATTTTTTTGGAATGCCAGAGAATTGTCTTTTTATTGTGCTTTCAAAAGTAGTAATTGTGAATTCTTTGTTTTAGTTACGATCTAGTTTACATCATAGTTTTCATTGCATTTGAGACATCATTCCTGTTGTGATACTGTGAAACATAACTTACATTTAATAATTTAACAACTTTAGTGTTGGTAATATTGGTTTTCTTATTAGTTTTGAATGATATGCCAACATCGTTCTGTCATGTTGGAATTTTTCTTTTGGGTTCAAATATTATAGATTTGATTTTGACTAAAGTTTGGATTAATAAGTTTTATATACAAGTTATAAATAAATTAGATTAATGATTTAATATATTTATTAATTGATTGTTATTATATTAATAATAACACCAACTTCAGTGATCCAATATACTCTTCACTTCTTATTTTAAAACCTCCAATGTTTTGGGCCTTAGACCATTTTCAAGGAGACAACCTCAATCATTGTATGATCACTATACAAGACATTTTAAATGAATTGTGGCAATTCAATGATTGAGATTGTCATCTTGAAAATGGCATAAGTGCTGCAATGTCGGAGGTTTTAAAATAAAATGTTGAGAGCATATTGGATCATTGAAGTTAGTGTTATTATTATTAAATAAATAAACTTTGTTGATCTTAAATAAAATTGTGTATTTGATCTATTCTTGCTTTCCCTACAGTTCTTCATAAGATTTTCATTTCTATAGCCATGACTTTGCTCTCCTCTCTTCCTTATTATCCAACTTTCAGAACCATGTATGGAAAGAGTATAGATTGGTATACTGACTTTAAGATGTGGAGTTTCACTTTTTGGCTTATCAACTACAGTATTACTTATCTAGAAGTATACAGAATTTTCTATACATATTCTGTTTGAAATTTTTGAGTCCGCTTACGATTCCGAAAGTCATCACTATATTAACTTTCATAATGATTTTCTGTTCTATCAGATTAAACTTATTATCTGAGACCTTTCACCTAGCTCATTTTAAATATTCTTAATGCTATTCAAATATATTTAATAAAAATCTTGTATAATGATTTTTTTTTTTTTTTAATAGGCATATTGACAATGATAATGGTCCGAACTCTAAGGAGGGATATTGCCAGGTATAATTCTGATGATGCAATTGAAGAAGCTCTTGAAGAATCTGGTTGGAAGCTTGTTCATGGTGATGTTTTCAGGCCGCCTAGGTATCCCAGATTATTTTCTGCTGTCGTAGGCTCTGGAATACAGATATTCATTATGGCTGTTATCACAATATGTAAGTTGGTTATTTTGCTTCATTTATTTTTCAGAAGCATGCTTTCATACTCACCATCAGCAAATGGAGGAGTAGGATTTTTTGTTCTTTTAAATTTAATCTGGTTTAACTAAACCAATATATATTTTACATCCCCAGTAATATATTTCTTTCATCCTATGATTATCTGTTTTGTGTTGATATCTTCATTTTAACTCTTATTTCTGTTTTGATTTAATGCTATTGAAAATCTATCATTAAATACGATAACTACAAATGCATAAAGACTGTTCTTTATTTCTGTTTCAGTTTTCGCTATGTTAGGGATGTTATCTCCTGCATCGAGAGGTGCTTTGATGACTGTAGCTATAATGTTATATGTATTCTCTGGTCTTACTGCGGGTTACATTGCTGCTCGTCTTTATAAGACTCTAAAAGGAAGGCAGTGGAAGAGAGCTGCATTTTTGGTAATTTAAATCTTTTCATTTAAATGATACATTGACTACTGCCTTCTAGTTTGCAGTCTTACCAAAGATGCCAATTACAAGTTGCCTCATAATTTTTTTTTTTAACTTATATACTCAAAAATACCATTTACCTCATCTTTTGATAGTGATAATTTTTTTGTTATAATAATATTTTATCAACATATTTATAATATTATTGTATCATTCTCTCATTGATGTATTACTTATAACAGTCTTCTAGATAATATTTCTTGGAAAAAAATATGATAGGAGAATAATTTAATCAATTGGCTTTAGTTTACAAATTTTCTGTTTTATTTTTTTTTTTTTTATTAATATCTGCTCATAATTGAGTTTCACATGGTTTTTGATTTTTGTACGTTTGTTATCTTTTCTCAGGAGTATGCCTCGTTTATTTGTTTTTATAAATAGTTTATTTAATAAATAAGTTGGTGGTTAGACATTTCCAACTTGTTTTACTTTATTGGTGACTAACAAACTGGGGTGAATGATGATCACTAGGGTTAGGATTTTTATTGTAATTAAAAATACTAAATATGCACATATGTGTGTTATAATTATAGAATAAATACATAAGATGTGAGATATGTGAATTCAATAAAATTATTGTATGTGTCAATAGATGGTGCCACCTGTCTCTCCTTAACAATACTATTACCCAGTGCTTTATCGTTTGAAGACTTAAAACTACTCGTGGATTAAACAGATATCCTTATGCATATTTTAATTTTCTAACATAAAAAATTATATCATCGGAGCTTAGTACTAACTGTCCAAAAGTTTCACCCATTATTTGTTTTTAAAACAGATCGCAGTTCTGTCTGAATTCTGTTTCCTATATCTCCTGATACATCTTCCATTTTGCGAGAAGCTTCATTGTTAAGATCCATGTTTTTAAAATAAGACCAATTATTCAAGCTCTTGGGCAATGAGTGTGATGAAAGCTTATTTGTTTGAGAAAGAAGCATCATTTTTAAATATCAGATTTTCCTACTATTTATGGGTTTGAGTAAGAACTGCAACTAACTCATAATCTAGCTTTGAAACAACATATTTTATTTTTTCAAAGATTTTCGAGTAATACTCGATGGCCTGAAGTGACTTTCCCCTCTCACATCTGGCAGAGAAGGTAGAATCAGTTCTGGATAATTTTCCTTGAACCTTTGTGCTCAGTTTAGAGTGTTTTAAATAAAAGGTCCTTTTTTACAAATTACATCAATGAATCTACTTCTGGAGATCCAGACTGAACAGGTTCAGAAACATGTGCACAAGATATGTGACATGAATAATTTTAGGATGAAATACTTTTAGTACATTATAAATACTTTTAGCATATCATTTATACTTGAAGCACTGTTTGACAAAAAGAAACAATACTTTTTCTTGTTGCACACTATCTGGCTAAAGGAGATAAAAAATCGCACAATTGCTTTTTTGTTTTGTTTTTTATCATACCCATCCTTATTCAAATTCTGATTTCAATAGAAATAACAAATTACAAGTATGGAGTGAAATATGTAAATAGAAATTGGTTCTAATTTTATCTGATATACACCAAAACTTAAAATGATTATTGGTTCATGTTGATATCTTTGTCAATAAAAAATATTTATTTACATGATAATTCCTAGCCATAATAATCATTAACTTTTAATACCACAGAGATGGCACTTTAGCACAAGTAAAGCTTGCGATTATTTCCTATGTTAATTTTGTATTCAAGCTCATTTTAATTTGTATTTTTGTGAATTGAACTATTTTTAAGTATATAATTTTTCTTTGCAGACTGCTACCTTTTATCCTGGCATAGTGTTCTCCGTTTGTTTCTTTCTTAATTTTTTTATCTGGGGCAAACAATCTAGTGGTGCTGTTCCTTTCTCAACTATGGTGTACCTCCTGTTGATGTGGTTTGGTATTTCTTTGCCGCTTGTTTATTTGGGTTATTTCTTTGGGTACAGGAAACATCCGTTTCCCCAACCTGTAAGAACAAATCAGATACCACGTCAAGTACCCGATCAGCTGTGGTATATGAATCCTTTCTTGTGGTGAGTTAATGATTTCTTTAAAAATATTAATTATAATGGTTTTGATGTATGTTTTCAATTTTTTTTTTAACTAGTTAATGTGGTTATTTTCCTGGAGGTTGGAAACGAAAAGATTCTATCTGTCATGTTTTGATTGCTATGTATTATAAACATGATTTTTTTTATCATGTCGTATTTGTATATAAAATAAGTTGGGATATTTATAAGATGATTGAGGTTGTGAATGTTGCTATAAAATGGTTGATTAGATTCTCAGTTATGACAGAACTTCAGTCTCTGGGGAGTTTAAAATAAATTTTGTATACATATTTAATTTTGTTATTTATTCTTTATTCGTTATTATACGCTGGACCCGCCCTGCCAAGACCCACGGGGAGCGACGGTCCTATATCACTTTTGAAATATTAGCTTAATATGGGAAGAGGAGACTTTAAGATAGTTTAATCAAGCAATCAATGGCCCTTGACAAGAAAAGCAGGACAGATGCTCAACTCCTGGGAGAGAAAGGTATTGAGAAGGATCTGGGAAGGAGTCTCGGAGAATGGAATTTGGGAATTTGAAGAAGAAGAAGAAGAAGAAGAAGAAGAAGGAATGATGAACTGATGGATCTGTTCGGGGAACCCAGCATCTTGGTTTTAGTCAAAGGAGCAAGAATAAGATAGTTAAGACACGTTGAGAGGATGCTCAATGAAAGGGTACCCAAAAAGATGGTTTATGGCAAACGGAAAAGAGGGCATCCCTTGATCAGATGGTTGGATGATGTGAAAGAGGATTTGAAGCTTTTAAATGTTGAAAGATGGAAAGAGAAAGCAAGAGACCGTGTAGATTGGTTGGCTGTGGTGGTGGAGGAGGCCCGGGTTCTTGCAGGACCATAGTGCCATAATAATAATATTTTATCTAATTTATGATACATTTTTAAAGAAGACATACTTTTTTTTTCTAAATATGTTTTTTTGTATTTCAAATCATTACAGTTCAAAACATTTTAAGTAGATAAAATTTGATCTAATTTTCATAATTTTTCAAATTATTTTAAACAATGTCTTTGTACAAACATTTATTTTCTATTAGATTCAAATAGACTTGGAAGTACTTTGTAGTATACTAATCCTGTAATATAATTATATTCGATATCTGGAAATATTTCATAAATTTGTTTATTTATTTATTTTTTCAGTACTTTAATGGCTGGAGTTCTTCCATTTGGGGCAGTATTTATTGAACTATTCTTTATTTTTACGGCTATCTGGCAGAACCAATTCTATTACATGTTTGGATTTCTCTTCCTAGTCCTCATCATTCTTGTTATTTCTTGTTCTCAAATTTCCATTGTAATGATTTATTTTCAACTTTGTGGAGAGGTAAGTAATAAAAAAACTTTGTTATTATTTTAAAAACTAGTACTTTTAAAAACAATTTCTATATAAAATTATGTTTTTTTGGAAGAAGATGGTTGACCGTATGAAGTAAATTGTTGGAAGATAGTCTGGGTGGGGGTCAATAAAGGTATCAAAATAGTAAAAGAAAAATATTTATATGAGAAGATGGTTGGGATTGCGGTCAGAATATAACACAAATAAGTTGAAATAACTTATTTAATAGTGCCAACGTCTTGACCAGAATTTCTAGCCTTCAAGATAACAACCAATGAATACAATAAATAAAAAAGAAAATATAAACAGAATGACTTGTAGTGAATAATTGTACAGAACGGAATTAATAAAAATAAAGTGAAGAAAGAAGTAGAAAATAAAATGTATATATAGATAATTAAATAAATAAGTAAAAATAACATAATTAAAGAAACAAAAATTTAAAGTTATATAATGCATAGGAATATGAATATTTGAGTTTATTATAATTTAAAAATTAAAATTATGGAAAGAAAAAAAAATTAAATAGATAAATAAAAAGTAAAATTGAGAGAAAGAAAATATATGTAAATAATGAAATATGTAACCATAATATTAGAATGAAGAAACAAAATATAAAGTTGAGTTAGACAAAAGAAGTGAATAGAAAACATAACAATCATAATATATGGTGAACATAACGTGGGTAAGGATAATTAAGAAAAGAATAGAGAAGGAAGTAAAAGAAAGCTTAGGAAAAAGAGAGTAAAACAAAGAGCTTACCTGCTAGTAGGAAATCGTAAAGCCAAGTGAGCTAGCGGTGCGTGCGGTAAGGCCCAGAGTTAAAAAAGTACGTTACAAATTAATTTTCAGAACTTAATGATGATTTTAATGTGAGCAAAAGACTGAAAATATGAAGTGATGCTATCTCATAAACAAAAACATATAATGCCTTTTACCAAACTGTGTGTCTTTTCAAGACAGTGTAGATGACATTTCTGTTGGTAAAAATTAAAAGTGATCCCCTAGACTTCCTTGTCACCTAATTCTAGTTGGTTAGAAAAATAACTGAGGCTCACACTTGAAGACAGGCTCAAAATACTCCACTGTGGTAGAGAATTAGGTTCAGGAAACTTATACAATGAGCTAGAACAGTTTAGCTTAAAACTATTTGTGCAACCAGTTTTTTTTTTGTTTAGAAGTAAGGTTTGGAGATAACCACGAAAGGAGCACACTTGAGTTAAGACTCAACAAATAATCGAGAAAATGCATGATTATAATTTTTTTAAATAGACTTCAAATGACTTATTAATGATAAAAATGGCTGAATATGTAGCATGCAGTTGGTAGAATGTACTTTAATTTTCACATTTTTAGTTAACTCTCATCTAAGGTAAATAATCTGCTATGATATAAAATGACCTTTAATAATTAAATGATCATATTACTATCACAACTTAATCATGAGCTCCTTTGGGTCAGGATTAAGAACCTTGAAAAGTGCTTATGGTAACATCATACTTGAAATCACAGATATTTAAATATTTAGATAGTTAGATATTGGAAAAAAATAATCTACGTGGTCATCAAAATTCTTTTTATCACATTTGCTGGCTTTTGATAAGAAATAATTGAGCCATCATTAGGGTGTGTTCAGAATTTGGAAGCAAACAGCTTAGAAACATCGCTATACCTAAATTACTGTGCCTTAATTATTTTCTAAGGTATAAACACAATATACACCATCAGCAATGAGTTACATGTACTGCTGCAATAAATGCAATGATCCAGAATTCTAAAAGTGTAAAATTTAACTTAAGGACGTAATTTCCTTATCTATTTTTCTATTATGTTTTATATTTTGTAGACCTGTTATCTAAGTATTTATTCATTTGATTTATTTATGTGTTTTTTAATCATTAAATGAGTCTTCAAACCTTTAATTTTGATGTATTTGTTTCAGGATTACAATTGGTGGTGGAGATCTCTTATGGTTTCTGGTGGTTCAGCTGCATATGTTCTTGCTTATGCAATATTCTATTTTTTTACAAAACTTGAAATTACAGAGTTTATTCCAATGCTTCTTTACATGGGCTATACAATGCTAATGGTATTAACTTACTGGATTTTAACTGGAACTATTGGTTTCTTTGCTGCGTACAGTTTTATTATTAAAATATATGGAGCAGTTAAAATTGATTAAGAGTATTTTTGTACTAAATATATGTAAGTGGCAGTTTTTCTCCAACTCAATTTATTTGAGTGAATAAATTTATATTTAAATTATTTTTCGTAATGTTTTTAGATTAAAAAAAAATCTAGTTAACCAATGTATTATTTTGGTCTCTGTTCTTTATTTATGCTTATTTAAAGAGTGTAAAATTACTTTGAGTTTATCCTAAGTTGAAATCAAGACATTATCTATAAGAATCAAAAGGTCTGATAGGAACAGCATCTGTATTCAGTAATGAATTAAAATCATCTTTTAAAATTAATACAAACCTAATTTGATTTCATAACGTACTTAGATTTATTTATAAATGACTTTGAATTGAAAATATAAATCATATTTAGAAGCTGAATCAAAAGTAAATATAGTAGAACCCCTGTTAGCTGGCCATCTCAGAACTGAGGCTTGACTGGTTAAGTCAATAATAATTTTAGTTATTTCAAAGGGAAATATAAATTGAAAAGTAGAATAAAACAGTTTTATGACGTATTAAATATGTATATACAGATTTTATTATGCATTTGAAAACAGGTGAAGACAAAGTATTTACAATAAGTTTAAAAAGTCTGTTATTTTCTTTTGTTTTTTAACATCAACAGAATTTTTAGAAGCGAAATATTTCCATTTTTAATGATTTTTTTTAAAAATCTATTCGCAACCTTTACTCTATCATTTCTTTTTCCTCACTTAGCCGGTTAATTTGTTTCTGGTTAGCCAAGATTGACCCTTAATAGTACAGTTACTATTTTTATTGAGTTAGGAGTATTGACAACTTGTAATATTTTAAATTTATTGTCAAATTGATGAAGTCATTACTATTATTGTGTTCATTGTTTCTGTTCTAAGGAGTTTATTGTTCATCATGTTTGCTTATTTTTCATTACATGGTCTCACTTTTGGGTCATAATTTAAAAAAAAAAAATTCTCTTTTGCAGTTAGTTTATGATTGTCTGTTGTACACTTTCCACCTGCTATATTATTTTGAAAATTTATAAACAATTATTAAAAGTAGTAAAGTAAAGCACTCATAGCAATGGATTTGTAATGTGATAAAAGTTCTTAAGTTATAAATTGGTTTAAATATTTTTTAAGAAATATATATGAGTTATATTTTCATTTTTTTTTAAATTGTAGTTATTTTCTCATATTTATTAATTTTCCTCCTAGGTGTTTGTATAATTATGTATTAATTAATTGTTTAATGGTTTCTAAGATGACCTCCATTCTGTTACTTCATAAAACTATCTATATAAAGGTCACTAGTGCTACTTGTTACGGTGATAATCATTTTATTCCTTATTCAATTGTTATGAATTGATAGTGGTTTTAAAATAACTTATAATGGAATAAAATACCTGTTGGTGATGTGTTCATATATCAAAACCAACAGTTAAAGATTCTCCTTTTAAGGATAATGAGTTGAGAGATCTTGCTGGTTCATGTTTCCTCCAGATGGATCTTAAATACCAAAACAAGTGTTACTATTGGACTCTTTCTCATTAATGTTAAGGGTTTTAATTTGTATTGTTTACTGTTTGGCAACATTACATCTGATAGCTACCAAAATATTATAAACATAAGTATTCTGATTTTGAAGAAATGGTTTTCATCGGTCTATAAGTTGAAGTGTCATTGCGTTTCATTCAAGAGCCATTTATCAATGGTTAATTCTTCATTAAAAAGTATTTAAATAAAAAAAAAAAAATTATACAAGTATGTTTAGGAAAGTGTTTTTTAAAGTTTCTACATAAGTTATATCAAAACCGCCATTCCTTCAAAATTTGAATCATATAAATAATGACTGTTGAATATTAATGATTATGTTCTGCTTCATTTAGAATTTGCATGTTTATGTAAGTCATTTTCCTGAATTGTTGTATTTTCGTTTGAAGAATCCTTAAAAAAATGTTGCGACAATAAAGAGTTTCCAGTAAATCTTTATATCACTTTAACCCATTTTACTACAAGCCACATTTCCATAATAACACTTTCATACATTTTTTTTTTTCATGTTTACTTTAATAAAAACTTGAATTTTATTATCAATTAAGGGATTGCTATATGTGTTGGTGACAAAAAATGAGAATGAATTATATTTTTTTGTTTCAAATTTATTTTTTGATTTAATTTATTGATATTTTATAAGAACGGTATTATTATAATTTGAATGATTATTAATCATGATAATTATATTTATTCTTTATGGGTTGCCTATTAGTAAGATAGACAATGGATTTGTATATAAGAATTAAGTTACACTATTTCTTTGAAAATAAAAATTAATTTTAACCGAAATACTTATAACATTATTTTAAGTTAATCAATTTTTTTTTTTTTTTTTAATTTTTATATTGAGTATACAATTGTTCAGAAAACCTAGGTAAGACTTCATCTGATTTCTTAGATTTTAGATACTAAGTATCTTTATGGAGAAAAATTCTGTATACTTCTTTTTATCATTTTGTCTGAAATAATATATTTTGATTTGTAAAAAAAAAAAATTGGAAATATTTTTTTTTACTTTCCCTTTGTTAATAAATAGTCATTTTTATCCATATCTTAGTTTTTATATATTTTATTTTGTATAGATATTTTATTCCCTTATTGTTTAAATAAAATAATGATATCCCAAAACAGGTTGTGTATGTTTAACTTTTTACAAAAAAAATTATAGACATTTTATTCCCTTATTTTTCATTTTGAATAAAATAATTATATCCCAGAAAAGGTTGTGTGTGTTTAACTTTTAAAAAAAAATTATGTTCTTTAATTTTTTTTTTGTTAATAAATTTACAAATATTATTTATTTTTTTAAATTTATTGTATGTAAATTATAAGCTTAGCTATAGGCAGTATTTTATTCAGTCCACAAATGTATATATAAATGTCAATTTGAGTAAGATTCATTTGTAAAATGTTTTTATACAAGTTTTTTAAAATGCATAATTTAAGTATATTTATATGTTACAAAGGATTTTATTCCTTAGTAAGTTTGATGCAATTATTCTTGGTTTGTTTAACTTATTTACTCATCATCACAATAAAATTCAAATTAGTTACTATTGTATCATAGGTTTGATTTGACAAGAAAAAAAAAAAAATGGAGAAAGTAGTGAATACATTACCATGAAGCATTAGTTGTTTGTCATGTAATCTATTTATGTTGTATGTACATAATTTATGACTTTTTTCTAATATTTATTTAGAATAAAAGAAGGATTGATTACCATAACCAAACATTGTCATTTAGTTGTTAACTCTTTCATGTGGACCAGTGAAATAATCATGGAATTGAGGAGCTAGAACTAGACATGATTTTAAGGTCCCTGAGAAATAAAAAAGAACTTGACATCCGGGATTTGTAATCAATCTTTTAGTTTAAAATATTTAAAAGAAGATTTATTATCTTTTTTTAAGATTTAATTACTGGCATTTTATATTGTTATATAAATAAAGACTGTGAAATTTAAATTTAATTTATTAATTTTTTAAAAATTAATATCTGTTAATTACTTTTTTCTCCTTCTAATTTTTTTTAAGAAAAATGTGTTTAGCATTTTTATTTTTTTAATGATAGTATATGTTTATTTGTTTTAATAATGAAGACCCTAAGAAGACATTGTGGAAGTTCATGAAATTTTAGCTCATAGGCATTAGGAAATAATTTTTCAGAGAGTTCTGTTGACTTGGAGCAATAAAACAATCTTTTTGGGTTTTTTGTCCTATAAAGTCAGTTTAGGAATTATACTCACCAAATTCGACTGATAATATTAAACATTTCCTCTTGTTTATCAACCATTTTGATAGTAAATTGACGATTTTATTTATTTTTTATGTTTTACATTTGTTGAAAAGATTTTTTCTATAGTTGTTTTCCTTAGTCAGTAAGGTTTTTTATTTCAAAATTATTTTAATTATTACTAAATATTGTAGAATTACAATGATTTTCATACCAGACAAGTATCTCCAATAAATAATTGGAGCTTTTGTTTGTTTTGGATAAGTCATAATATTTTTTTATCTCATAGGCCGCCTTTTACCAAATCCAATCAGGTGTGAGAAACATACTTTCTTTAATTTTATTGAAGAGTGGTAACCCTAAGTACAACAGGTGCATATTAGGGGCCCATATGATTTTTATTTTCTAACATTGTGGTGTTCTGAATTAATTTTATTCTTAATTAGTCTTTAAGTATAATCCATTTCCTTGTACATTCATTAATGCAGAAATAAATACATACTGTTGATAAAAATAGACAAATAATTGTAACTGAGTCTGACAGGCCTGCCTGTCCATTTCAGTAAAATAGTATTTTGATATGTAAATTCAGGTTTCATTAGATAACCATCGGTAATCCTGCCTGGAAGCGAGATACAGCTTCAAATGTATTTAGGTGGATGGACATTCCATGTTGTCACTGAGTCATGATACCCTAAGATTTTGATGAACTTGGCACATTGATTCTCTTATTATCATACATGATGGTGGTCCTGGAAGTTTCTAAAATCAATATTAGCTCCTGAAATATAAATTAAGATGATGATTTTAGAAAAGAATGTTGTAGTTGTACATAAAATTCAATATAAGATATTTGTTTTAGTTGGATGGTTTTGCTTTATTTTCTACAAACGAATCATGGGCTAATACTACTGGGAAATAAAGAATGTTGGCATAGTTCTAACCCTTACATTAATGTTTCCATAAAGTTCACCAAGTTAAGGTTATGTTGCAATAGATAGTTAATGTATATAACCATGCATATCTCACTCAGTATTACTCTATACCCCCATTATTGTGTATGTATTCCCCTGTTAGAGTTATAAGGCAGTCATTCAATCATTAGAGTGATTATCTTATTATTCATAGTAATAGTTTAGTAATGATGAGTCGATAGTTGGCTGGGAAATACATAAATGAGAAGACAGTTGGGGGGGGGGGGCAGTGAAGAACACAAATAATTAAAAACTTATTTCTTTGTGTCAATACTTCAGCTAGAATTTCAAGTCTTTATCGGGGCTAAGAATAAAAAACAAAATATCCATAATGAATAAATGGAATTACAGAATGATTAGAAAAAATAAATTACCTAACAATATAGATACATAAATAGTGTTGATTAAAAATGAATAGTCATAAGTGTTATAAGATGATATAGGATATATGAGAAAAAGTAATATTAAAATTAAGAAAGAGGAAAGAACAAAAAATACATGAAAAGTAGGAAAGAGTATATATATAAGTAAAATAACAGGATTAAAGAATTACAATATAAAGTTATATAAACCAAAAGGAGTAAAGAAATACGGAGCTAGAAAACTCCGTGATAGTGTGGATGAAATGGTTATTTGCCACAATCGCTTCATTGGGCTCCTATTCATTGTTAATTTGATAGACACGTAAATGTTTGGAAAGGGTACAGTGCAGTTTCTCTATCCCTCCTCTGCTCTCGGAGTGCCCCGTCGTGTTAGATGTTTTCCATGTCAAGAGCCTTCATTTCGTCCCGAATCGCATGTTATTGAAATCCCTCCCTCTATTCGACGAAATTCGGTCAGGAATTCCATAAAATTGGAACCACGTTCGTAATGCTCTTGGTCCCGCGTCCGCTGATAGGATGTTAATGATAGGCTCTTTAAACCAAACGGCTTGCGGGTGAACTCAAAATGACTACTCTCAAACGAGAACATAGTTTTGTGTTGGTCTCTGAGGTACATTGCTATTTGGTGATATCTCGGTTTAAGATAAAGGGTACTAAATATGACCGCCCCCACTAATCTATCCATAATATCCTGCAGTTTCGGAATTGGGTTACTTTTCGCCTACTGTATTATCGTTTAGTTTGTTATAGTCTATTACTACCCGATATTGGTCCGTGTTTTCCCCCTGGCAGACTCTTCACCGACCATAGAGAACTATTGTACGGCGAGGTGCTATCCACTACTATGCCCTGTATGTTTATACTTTCCAATTATTCCCGAATGTGTCATCTAAGCGCCTGTGGATATCTTCTCTCCTTTACGTACGTTCGTAATCATGTCTCCCTTCAGTGAAATCTCATTTACGGTTTTTCCTGCCTTCTCCAACATATTTTCCTCTGTAAAAAGTATGTTCGTATAATCCTTCATTATTATTTGTCTCCTATTGACTTGCGGATTCCACTCTCTTTAAAAGCCTTTGACTGGCCAATTTTTTATTCCTTATTCTGATAGTCCACCGGTTCCCATCGTTCATTATTCGTGCTTCTACTTTCGCCTATAGTTCAATAATTCACACCCTATAATAATTTTGCACTCGCGAGGCATATTCCCTATCACATGTACCCTCAGATTACTTCCACAATTCCCCATTTACCTAAGTTCATTTCAACTTCTGTTTCCACACTACAGGGTCCTCTAGCGTGATTAACTGACAATGACATACCTGAATCTTGTCCTGGGGTGTCTTCTATCCGTTACTCAGCTTTCTCCATACTTCTTGACATACGATGGTGTTGGATCTTTCCATATCGACCAAACACCGTACTCTTCTCACCTTTATTATAAGCAGAGCGCTGGTCTGTATGTATTCTCCTCAGATCTTGTCGGTCGATCTTCTCCCTCCGTTTACTCGTCTCCATTCGTTCTTAGGTCTGCTCATCCGCCTAGTTTCTCCTTCCTCTTCCTCTGCCCGAAGACTCTGACACTTCTCAGTAATCTCTGGATGATTCGTGGACGACTATGTGGACTTCTTCTTCACCTCACCTTCTGAACATTAATTACCATAGGTTCCCATTCAACCGCTTCTCTCCTCCGGTACAGTTAGCATCGGGTGCGAGGGCATTGGACGACTTGGTGGCCTGTGTTCTCACATCTATGGAACCTCCACTCCTTCTTCCGACCATTATTCATAGGTCTGGTCTGGTTCGACCTTCTATCTCCCGTACCTCGCTCTTTGCCTCTATCTCTCTGCTTTATTCTTCTCCAAAGTATTGGTGTGCTTCTTGGGTGGACATACGTTATTCTATTCCATCCCCCCTTCGTCTTCCCCCATCCTCGCTTCCTCTTCCCGCTCTCTTGCGTCTACCATTTCCGGGGTGTACTCGATAAACACGCGTTCACGTAATCCTTCTTTCTTGTCCGTTTTCAGTACTGAGCGTCTCTTTCATTTTATCGGTTATTTAATAAAAAAATCCAGCCAGGTATGTCCTACTGCAAATTAGACTGAATGGATATCTCTCCTGTAACAGGTGAAATACATCTTCTTCTGGGGTGTACTTGCCTCCTCAATTGGTCTTCTTCAATATATCCTCATCCGCCTGAATCTGATTCAATTCACTCCTTTTGATTCGGCAGATCAGTGCCGCTTTTAGAGAGATCGCATCTTCTTAGTCCTACAGATTCTCGGATACATTAGCTTCCAGCCTTTCCATAATTCAATCATCCCCTTTAAGGAAGTGATTCGATTCTCCTATTTATCCTGTGGACCGTTCTAGGTCCGAGATGACTTTTCTTAGGTCTTGGGATGTTGCCGCCCACACCTTCATCATACCCAAGGTATTTTCAGCCAACGGATCTGCGACAGTAATGGAATCTCTGGAGCCGGGGCCGAGAGGGCCACGGGGTCTTTCTGGACTACGGGGGCTACAGGAACCACAGGCCCACTTGCCATTATGTTCAATACCGTAGGTCTCACGATCAAGTTGGAAGCTGCACCCATTTTGTGAAAGATAACGGCTTTTGACAATTTACGCCTTCAGGAAAATCACTGATATAAAATTAGATTTTGCATGATAATCTTTTATTGAAAATATCTCTTTCTTTTGGAAATTCTTTACCTAGCTATAGGAAGTTACAAAATCGACTTCAACTTCATAAAAAATTCACCATAACTTAGATGTACTCAATTTCATAAGATTTTCGGAAAAAAAAGAGTGTTTTTAATACTCAGCAGAACATTTAGTCAGTTACGATTAGGTATTTTATTACTGTTTAGAATGTTTTTTTACCATTAAATATTAATTTAATATTGTTGTTGCTTTATCCTTAATAACACAAACTAGTCCAATCAAGAGTGTTTAGCGTGGATTCACTTATGGCTCTTGGCCTTGACTATTCAGATGGCTATAAAGAGGTTGAATTGCCCTTTAATAGCAGTTCAGCCTCTGGTATCGAGAGAACTTTGGTAATTTAGTTTACTAAGGCTAAGCTAAATCAGTGTACCTGGGTTTGACCAGGTTATCTCACCTCTCAACCGGTCAATAGTCCGGTAATGAGCAATCGGCAACTTGTTAGATCCTAAACCCTTTCGCGAGATTAGTCGACTCATGGGGACTTTCTTGACTGTATCGCCTCTAAAGCTTTTTATTCATAAAATTAGCAACCTAATATACATTGAAGTTAAGTTCTGATTAATATACACTTACTAAATTCTTACCCAATTTATATTAACTAAACTACTTTTAATTAAAAACAAAGTTTTGTTCTAAATTGAAGCCACTATATTTAATGAATTTTTATCCCTATTATAAAGACGTTTTAACTTTTTAAAGGTACCAGAAATTTAAGGTTTAGAAATTTTAACCAATATGCGGAAATGACTTTATAAAGTATTAAATTTCAAACATTGGATTTAACATTCTTGGGTCTTTTATTATTCGCTTTATTGTAAGTTTAAGTATTTAAATTATGTTTTTCACTTTCATTGAAATGAAAACAAAGTTATTAACGATAACATAATCTGGTTTTCATAATTTTCCAATTTACTATAAAAATTTAGGCTTAGCTTTCGATTCCGGGAATCCAGTCATTTATTTTTTCATAAATATAATTTAATCTTAAATACGTATTTGTTTGCAGGGAGTGCCAACTCGTAATTTCATAACAGTTCTAATGCTACTGAGAGATTCTGGTTCGTTTCCACCTCCCCGCGTTTGTCTCAACTGGTGACCGAGATGGGAATACTTGTGCTCGAATAATGAATCATTTAACTAAATGTTATGTTTTAGTTTCGTGAAATTATTCATTTAATTGATCTTTTCCATGAACCAACAACGAAACACGTGTAAATTTTGACTGATTTCGTAGTTAAAACTCATGAATTCTCAAAATGTTCCAATTCGTGCATTAATTCGAAAACGTATAATTTCGTGCAATATATAAATAGTATTAATATTTTCATGATTCAAATTTCTGTCGAGGTTTGGCAGCTATAGAACAAATGAGATGCAATTGCTCGAAAATCTTGACTCTACTCAGCACTATAACTTTTCCTTTTAGGCATATTTAACTTTTTATGTATATTCTTACAGAAAATAATTCAACAGAGAGGTAAGCGACAAGGAAATTTAATAAGGGATTATGATTTTGATCGGAAAAGAATTATCTAATAATTCTTACATTCATATAATGCTAATTCAATAAAACCTACAGAGTTAAATAACTTCAACGACGTTGTAGATCCTACAAGATAACAACATATTTTATAGACCAGATCGTACTTTATTCCGTAAATATGACACGAAATAAAAAACAAGCTGGTAATAAGTTTATATGGATTTGAAACCGGCACAGTTTTTGGCGTGAAAATGCCACCAAAAGCTCGGCCTTTGGAAGATTTTAGTTTTTAGATTTTACTTTTTTTAGTTACTTATCAAAAGAGGGATATAAAATAATTAATTTAGTAATTTTTTTTTTTTCACAAAATAAAAGAATATTATGTTTTTCTGAAACCCAGTATGCCCATAGTTAATTGTCATTGCAAAGGAAATTTAACAAGTAAATTGTAAAAAAAATAAAAAAGGAGCGTAGATTATACTACTCAAAATATTGTTGTTTTTTTTCAAAATAATTATTCTAGTAGATACATTAGATTATCAAATTCACCATCAATAATACATCATCATAAACAATTTTCAATAACTTTGTGGAACTCATTAAAGTTAATAAACACATATTTTTTTGTAATTGTGTAATTTTATAATTTTTTTTATACTACCAGTTTTATATAACTCAGTAATTTTATATCGTTGTACATAATTTCACGAAATAAACTAGTCGGCGAAGGTTCCAGGCAACAGCCGTTTTAATTGAGTTCTCTTTACTTTTCCTCTTAGTCAATATTGGTCTTGTTTTAATGATCCATTAAATTAGTCTTTGGTTTCAGGAAGGTGGTGGGTATTTATTCAGTTAATTATTGTCATTAATTGCGCAATGATAATTTAATCACCTTGTTATTAGTGAGTTTTATGTACCAAATATAATTCTTTAAGTTATATACACCAAATAAAAATTCTTTAAGTTCTACTTTTCATGAGTCATTCTTCCTGTTTAGATTCTTTTATATTTTTTAGGTTTAATGAAGTAATTGTTTGGTTTGTTTTAAAACATATTTGAATAAGATTCCACTTAGTATAATAAGTATAAACTTTTTTTAAATTTAAAACAAGTTATACAATTTTTTTTTAGTTTTCATAAAAATTTATAGCCATTTAGATTAATGGCAGTGTTTTATTTTTATACCAGTTAAGGTTTTCATTCCGTGGGACCGCAGCGAATCGACACTCGACTCACCAAGCCGGATTCGAACCAGCGCACAGTGTGCCAAATTTTACGGTTCTCTTTAACATTTTCGGACTTGCCATTTGTTCAAATCAAGCCGGTGTGCTATGTACAAGAGACATTCTGCGAAGTGCGAATCTATCCATGAAGGGAAAATGTGCCAAAGCTGTAACATATGTTTATTTCAATGCTGACTGGTGTTAAATTTAGTTAATTAATTTGTTTTGGGTATGACCGAATGGGTCAAAGTGTTGTACACTTTCCCGTCAACCAAGGTTAAAACAAATTTAGTTTGAGCTCCGCTTCAATTACTCGGTTATAGATAGATTATAATTGTTGATGGTTTGAAATCACCTAATTTTGCTAAAACCAGGTCGTTCTTATTTTTATTAATTATAATTTCAGGAGTTTTTTGGCAAATATAAATTTCAATGGTCGGCATAACCTTTTGATCCAGGTGTTGTTGATATGTGCCATATCATAAGCGTTTGTTGAGTACCACTTTACTGGCACAAATGAGAAAAGTAACATTGTATCAACATCTGCATATCTAGGTGGTATGGAAGACTTATGCTTATAATGCCTGCTGCCCCCACTCACATCGCCTCCTAATTTACTAATCATTCATTACTTTATAATTATTTTCACCTGAGTTTGAACCTGAAACAGCAAAGCCGCAGCATCTCGTTTACCATATAAGGGAAGAGACAATTCTGCAAATAATTAAATTTTTTCACTAGTAAAAGCATCTGCCATATTTTTCTTTCTTTCATATTTTCGCCAGAATCATGAAAATGTTTCTCAGTGCAGCCAGAACTTGGCGACGTCTCTTCTTTAATGATCGAAAATTCATTGCGATTATTTTCTAATCATGAAGTAAATTAAAAAGAAATATTTTTTTTTTGATAAGAGGTTTACAATCTTTCTTCAATTTTTTTTTGGAATAATTCTCATTTTTAATTAAATATTTGGCCTCTGAAAACATTTTACGGTTTAACCTGTTCTTTACAAAATCCTATTATTAATACCTTTCCACAGCCCTCCTGAGCAGACTGCAAATCATATCTAAAAAATCCCGTTGTTAGAATTTTTAGAAGATATAATCTAGAAAAATAAAACAAAATCGCTATTTGTGGATACTAGCAGGAGATTAATTTATTTTGTTAACTCGAAATTAATTGATTATAGCAGAGTTTTTCGAGAACGGCTCAAAGTATTTTCATTCCAAATTATTGATAATAGGATTAACTAAATTTTACGTTCAGTTCATATTTGCGGTTGAATATTTTTTTTATTTTGTTAATTATTCAAATGGGGGACATTTACATGTACTTGAACCTATTATTAATTTACACTAATAATTTACTGAATCATATTGAGAATGTGCTAATTTATTATGTAAGTCATAGATAAAATTATTTATAGCAGTTCTTTCTAAAAACTGTTATTGCCTCATACAATGTTCGGTCATTAGAGAGTTAGTGATGTACCACTCGAGATTCCCACACATTATCGAGTCATAAACAGAAGAATGAAAACATAAAAGTAAATCTAATAAAGGAGAGAGCAGTAAGCGATTTCAAGAACAAAGAGCCGGGACTGGGAAAGAAGTCCGAGGGGGCTTTCTTTCAACGACGACCGCTAATCTTGGCCGTGCGAGATATAACAGCCCTTTGTTGGGGAGACCTGGGCTCATTCATCCTTAGCCGATAGTGGTTCCATTGTACTAACCTCTGGGTCGGCTCCTTCTTTTATCGTTCAGTCATCAGTTTTCAGTTGCGGCTATTACCTTACTCAGCTTTATCGTGCATATTCTCCCTCCGCTCCGCAATCGTTGACAGATCATTATCCTTTAATCTTCTAGCAGTGTGCTTGTATGTTTCATCTTATTTATTGTTTAAAGGAAAATAAATAAAAAATTAGCAATTTTTTTATTAGCTTCGAAATTGTATATCTTTAAAGATGAGTAATTAGAATGAAAATAAAGGGAAAACCAATGATTATATTATTAATGAAATAAAAATATAAATTTAGCGACGCATCTATGTCAGATGAATTCCACATGTTATTGAAAATGCCAATTTAAATAAATATAGGTTGAACAACCTTAATTTTGAGTTGAAATTTATTTTTCATTTAGATTATAACAATGAAAGCGTCTGTCACATTATTTTCTCCTTCCAGGGAACAAGACGGGTCCCCGCATCTCTCGTGTATCCCGGATGTTCCCGCTGGTGAGATTCATTCCACTACCCTCATTCGTTGGGAAGGAGGGTAGAAGTCAGAAGGACGAAACCTGGAAGTTTGGGTATTAATGAAGGATTTAAACGAGACGTTCTATAGGGTAAAGTGGCGCTGAGTTATGATCATCAAGTATAGAAACGACCTAAGGAAATACCAGCAACAGTTGAAAGGCAAGAGCCGCTTCTTATATTCTTTTCTCTGGTCATCCCAAAAACAAATCGTATTGAACAGTTTATAAAACGTTAATGTTTAGCTTCAAATTGATCTGAGAGTTGCCACAAAAGGGAGGATACTTAGCTTTGAAGGATTTAAAATGTAAGGAGATATTGGACATAGACACAATTTCTTAATTCTGACGTCATTATCATTTCAGCTATTTTAGTCTCCGCAGCCGGTCCTCAAAATTTGAATTAGAAAATAAATTCTATAGATTTTATTCTCTAATTTTGATCGATTTTCCGCAACGTTTGCGCGCTAACCGTCTAAAATCATAAAAAAAAAGTGTTGTTCAGAGCAATAATTAAAAAAAATTCCAAAGATTTTTAAAATTATTGGATGACAAATTTATACAGGAACACCCGATAGAAGATGTCATTGACACCAAAGGTTACATTAGATTATAAGTTTATATTATGCTGAATTAATGTGCGTTTAGTCTCTGAATAAATTAATCGTATAACCTATGTCATATCTTAAATTATCAATATATCATAGTAATTTTATATTACAATTATTATATTTTAATATCAATATATTATCGTTTTATATTTTGAATAATAATATTATTACCTACTATATTTACATAATACATACAATATTAAAATAGCTCTATATTACTTTTCATACTTTTTTATTCTGAGTTGAAAATAATTGATGAAAAACATTTTTTTAGAATAACTAGTGTTTAATGATTCTAGTCCATTATCACCGTTACTTGGTTACATTCTGTAATGATATGGTGCAGTAAGAAATAATTAAATATAATTATGAATCATAATGATAATGACCACGCACGTTTCGGAATAAATAGTAGACGTTCTCATCAGGTGTGAAGAAAACAAAATTTGATCAGAATAGAAATGAAAAGAATCAATATGGTCAAATATTACAAAAGAATTTGAAAAAGAAAAAAAAATAGTATACATATATGTAGTTTCCTGGACATTTCACAAAGTGAAAAATATGTACAATGATTATTAAGATATTTAATTTGTTATACGTCACCTTAATTAAGATTGACTAACAACTTATGTAATTAAAAATTAATATAAGGAAAGTAAAATTATTATTAAAATTGAAAATTTCTCACTGATCTACCGTTGCTTCCAATTTGAATATATCATAATGCTAAAAAGCCTTTACAACTTACATATATATATACGTTAAAAGTTAAGTAATATATATATATATATATATATGGAATGTGTATGAACTTGAAAGGGTAGTAGTAGAAACGACAAACCAAACAAACAACGTTTTGGAATAGTTTTTGCGGGAAAACGATGAAAAAGCAGCTTGTTTTTTTTTAAATTTAAAAGTCAATAATAGTGCAGATAGTATTTTCTAGGGATTGAATGAAAAATTTTAAGATGTTAAGACGAGCGTAAAAGTAGGTGTTAATTACTTATTTTCTGCCTATTTTTCGACCAACAATGTAAGCCTTCATTAGTGCTATTTGCTGAAAAAACGCCACCCGTGCTAGGACTAGGTTTTTTTTCCCCTAGCCTCTATTGAAAATTATATTATTGAAATTTTATATATATACATTTAAAAAATTGTTCTTTTACTGGAGCATTGCTCCATTCTAAGGACAGGTTGAGATTTTTAGTTCTTGGAGTGTATACAATGTTAAATAGACGATCAAAGCAGTGGTGAAAGGTCTATCTTTTTGAGGTTATTGTTAATATTCTGATTTTCTCTAAAGTACATAACTCTTGAATTTTCTATGGGGTACTTGTTTCTACTTATTCTAATAGTATTTTAGGTTTGATGACGAATCAAATCGCGCAGTTTTTTTTATTCAATCCATTCTAAAGGCACATATCGCCAAAATCTGTAGATGTTTTTCGACGATTCGTGCAAACTATGCATTTTCGATATAGTAAAAAAAAACTTATCCTTTGCTATAAGAATCCGTCATCACAATTCGAGCTTCTATCGCCGGCTGAGAAGACTAAAATGACTGTCATGATAAAGAAGCTTCGTTTAATAAATACCTCAATTTTGAAGACGGAAATTGATTATTAAACGATTTTGTTCTTTAGAATTTTTGTATTCTCTAATTTTTAACCCCTACCCTACTCCCAAAAAATTAAACTTAATATTATTCTTGCTAGGAATATTTGTAAAGGGCAAATAAAATAATCTTTTCAGTGAGAACACACACCATTGAGAGATATGAGAACACCTCGGAACAGTGTAAATTAATCTTATGGAACGGTTTATTAATATTTTTTAACATGACCGTCTCAATGATTTTTTTAAGGTCATATGTAGTAATATATTACACGACAACTAAATACTTAATTAAAGTCTTCGGGGTAAGTTATGGTTTGATTAAAAAGAGAGTGTGATAAAAAAAATAATTAGATTGGTTAATTTACATACTCTAGCTTAAAAGAGGAGAGAGGAGGTGAAAACAATATGAGATCGGGATGGTTCCGAAATGTTTAACTATAACGACCCATTAGAAACTCGAAAACTATGTAATATGGGATAGCAAAGGATATTGGAAATGTTTGTTTGTTAGTTTTGAAAGGGCGTTTAACAGCCTGGTCATCAACGCCCGTTGGTTGTTGGTTTTGGTAAGGCTTAGTTGTTCCATAGTCATAGCTTTGGTATGGTGAACTGATCCGCACCAGTGGGACTCATTTCCGTGAGATTTTAAATATTATCTAGCTAGGCAATTATAATTTGTTTAATCGTTATGATAAAGGAAAGGATGATGAAAATCAGATAAGTAGCTGTAGTAATATTAAAAATAAGGCAAGATAAATAGATAATTATAATAATTAAGGGCTGGTTATTAAGTTAGTCTGATGGATGAATTTAATGACCCAACGCCATTTGAACATTTATTGGTATCCCTAACTGGTTCAGAGTTAATGTGCAGTGATGACATTCTTCAAAAATGTGTGTGACGGTTAGATTACTATTACACTTCGAACATTTTGGAGGGGTCTCTCCTGTTATGAGGTGGATGTGTGTCAATCGGGTATGTCCTATTCTGAGTCGGGTGATCACTACTTCTTCACGGCGTCTACTTTGAGTTGATGTAATCTAGGACTTCACATCTTTCTTTATAGGTTTCAACTTACTGGGTGGACTTTCATCCCACATTGCCTGCCATCTTTTTTTAATACATTCCTTTAAAGGGCGAGAAAGTTCCTTTGCAGTTAAGATTGCTGCGGTTCTACCTGGGAGGATTAGCGCTTCTTTAGCAGCTTTGTCGGCCATCTCATTTCCTGTAATACCAACATGCCCGGGAGCCCAAATGAAGTAGGCTGATTCATCTATTTGTTTTAGCATTATTAATTATTCATGAATTCGTTGAACAAGTGGGTGAACTGAGTACATTATATCTAGTCCTTGAAGAGCGCTAATGGAGTCCGATATTATTACTGTATTGCCATTTTGTTTATTTTTCATTCAAAAGTAAAGGGCGGATGCTATGGCATTTAGTTCTGCGGTTTATATATTAGAGAGATGATGGAGTTTTCTCTTATGGGTTGTGTTTTGTGTCACAAAGTCAGATCCTGTTGCGTTATCTGTCTTCGAGCCATCTGTATATATAGCGGTATGTTCTGGTAGAGTTTGTAGCAGTTCTAGGAACTTTTCTTGATATTTTGACGTTGTTAATATTTTGTTTGCGGTATTTGGATAGTTGGAGATTTATATTTGATGGCTATTGCTTTTAATTCTGTGATAGTGGCCGATAATCGTACAGCAAGAGATAGTGTTGTATTCATTCTGATTTTGAATGTCCGTAGGGATAAGAATTGCTTGATGAATGTTATTAGATTACCCGTAAAATTTAAGGATATAGGTATTTTCGCTCGTACAGTCGAATTCTTTAACCATGTTGAAGAAAATTACGACTGCTTGCTGCCTTTCTTTGAAAGTATATTGTAGTTCAGCTTGACAAACCACAAACCAATTGAACTAAGTGATCGATAGTGGACCTCCCTCTACGAAACCCGCATTGATAGCTCTGGAGAATGTAATTTCTTTCAAGGATCCATACCAAGCGCTTGTTAACCATTCGTTCCACTATTTTGCAGAGGTAACTTGTTAGAAATATGGGGCGGTAACTGTTTGTTTGGCGCTTGTTTTTGCCTGATTTTAGGATTGGAACATCTACTGATTGTCGCCAGGCATTAGGAATTTCACCAGTTTTCCACAAATGATTAAAGAATTCGAGTAGTCAGTTTAAACAGTTTTGTGGAAGGTGCTGAATCATTGCGTAATGGATGTCGTCGGGACCGGGTGATGTTCCTTTGAGATTTCGGAGAATCAATTTTTGTTCCCAAATAGAGAAAGGAGAGTTATATTTTTTTCTGGGTCTTCGGTGTGCTAATATATGGGGTTATCTGCGGGATCCTGATCTTCTGTATCATCCGAATGAATGGAAGGTGGGTTAAAGATTTTTGTGGAATATTCACCGAAGTTTCCAGCTATTATAGGGTCAACGGTCAGTTTCTCGTGACAAAGTAGTGTGTATCGGGTTGCTGGATGGTTTTTGTGAATTTTCCTGATTTTATCCCACACTAAATTGGCGGGGTGGATGAATTTATAGTTTCGACAAATTGTTTCCAGGATTCAGGTTTGCTATTATTTATTGTTCGTCTGCATAGGGCTCTCTGTCTCTTATACTCTATGAAATTTGTTTGTGTGCATGATGAAATTCTCTATGAAATTCCTTTGAAAAATCTTGTATGCTTTCCTACGGTTTCGGATAGCTTCCTTGCATTGTTCATTAAACCCGGGGACGGAAGGTCTTTTCGTGGTGCTCTTTGTTTTAGGAATAAGGTGCCCAGGTTAAAGTGCGTTTTTAAGCCATTAAAATTCCACTGTATAAGAGTCATTTTAAGATAATGGGATTGTATTTAGAGGGTAAAAATTGAAATCCATTTTCCATTTTGAAGAGAGGTAGTTAATAAAATAATAATAATAGATAAAAATTATGAAGGGATTAGTTTGATAAAAAATTATGAATGAATTAGGGCACTGATTACAGGAATAAATATAGTTTATGTAGTATCCATTTAAAAGTTATGTAAACATTGTTTTACAGATCATATTTTTTTAGATTTTCGATTGTCCTGTTTTTTGTTGTTTACTACAGTAAAATCTTTTTTTTAAAGTCGTTTTTCAAAATGTGGTCTTAGTCCATCGCCTCACACTCGATTACAGTTGAAGTACTGACGTCTTGAGACGATAGGAGTGGGGGTAGGGTTTCCGTTCCACTGCGCGACCGTGACCTTGAAGCCCGTGGCGATGCTAGGGTGGGGGAAGGGAGTGGAAGGGGGAGCGAGAGGGATGGAAGGGGGAAGGAGAGGGGAAGGACTAGGGGAGTGGGGGTCAAATTCAGTATAGTTTTTGTTGTTTATATTTTCTCCAAAGTTAAATATTATATTTGTTTGAGTGCTTATATCTTTTTTTTCAGTAATATGTGAATTTTGTTTGGTTATATCAGCAAAGGTTTTTTCAAATTGTGTTGCGTTCTGCTCTTTGTATATTTTCCTGGCTTCACTTAAGGGTATTTTATAAATTACCTGTATGGCTTTAATTTCTTTGTGCATTTTAAAAATTCGGTACGAGCGATCGAGTGCTTGTGTGGGCCATCACAATTTGCACATTTAGCCGGCAAGTTGCATTTAGCGCCCTCTTCGTGTTTTTCTCTACCGAATTGTATAGATTTATGTTTTTGTTTACATTGATTAGTTGGGTGATTATATGATAAACAGGTGAAGCACCGTAACGGATTAGGCAGGTAGTTTTGGACTTTGACATTATGGAATCCTATTTTTATTGTGTCTGGAATCTTTGGGGTAGGAAAAGTAATAATATATGAGTTTTTTCAGAATTTCATTATTATTTCTTTTAATTATTATGCGTATTATATCATTTATGACATGGGATAATTCGTTTTTTATTTCTTCCATTTCCAAAAATTGGAGATCGTAACAACGAATTACCCCCCTACTGAGATTTAAAGTCCTGTGTGGAGACACTTTAATGGGAAACTGACCGCCAAAGTTATCACAGCTTAGTAATTTTTCGGATTGTTTACCGTTATTTGTTTCAACGAGCAATATTCCGTTTCTTAGTTTTTAATAATTTTTAATTCTCCTGCATAACCGGAGAGAAATTTATTAATAAGAAACTCTAATGTCTTGCTCGTCTGTTGTTTCAACGATTAGAAATGTTGGGCTATTCAATGCATTTTCATTATTTTCCGTTCTCTGACGTTCGGAACAGAACTGTGGAAATGTTTGTCATATAAGTAAAACAATATTTCTCATTTATGTGATGATGACACGTGCTCATATTGTTTTCCTTAATTCTAAAAGAGTTGGGACGATATTTTTCTCTGACATAGCGTCTCAATGATGATTGTTCCTCTTTTCCTCATTGCTTTAATAATTAATAAGTATTAAGACAAAGAACATGAGTCCAACTTGAGGCCAATAAAATCACAATATGAAGTGCTTAATTCACTACTTAAATTAGGTCAATTCCTAAAACTCATTGAATTGTTTTAATCTAGTACATTTATACCAATTATATAATGATTTAATTAAGATTTCCGTACAATACTTCATTTGTGTTCAATAGTTTCATTAAATCTGTATATTTGTAACAGATTAAGAAAAAAATAATAATTCTCCTTAAAATTTGAGGGTCTATGTTTAAAATGCGTTGATAAAAAAAAATAAATCATTCGTTTGCTGTCCACAGTCCTCGGTTTTCCCCAATAAAATTGTGAAAAAATCATCATCCCTGTATTATTAGATTTCGATTGCTCTGATTTGGCACTGAAGTCACATGTAATCAACCCCACAATGGTCCTCTAAACTGGGCAATATTATTTTCAATTTTTTTTTTCAGCTTGGGTAAGCAAAATGACCTTTTTTTGATGATAATTTTTTTTTATTGTTGTTATTTACTGATATATTCTATTTAATTAAAGTAATAAGTCTTCTTATAATAATTTTAGTGCTTTTATCTATTTTTTCCCATATTTAGGTTTTAACATCTCATCTTCAGAGCTACATATGTTTTGTAATAATTTCGTTTCTACTTTAGTTTTAAGTAAATGATAGATATGAAAACTTAGAATACAAAACATTTCCGTTTGTAACATTCACCTTTTTACTTTCACGTACTTACATATGGAACATGTAGTAAGGGAAAGTTTTAAGACTGTGCATACGCCTTCATTATCTTCAGTTACAAAAGTTTTAGCTACGTCATTATTCTCTTCAGGTATAAAATTTGTATTTGTCATTCCCACCTCAAGAAACTCTAAAATACGAATTTTATAACAATAGAAAAATAAAGAATATTTGTTCATAATTTTCCCCTTCCCGGATCTTTTTATTTTTTCAAAACTCACAAAAAAATAACTTACTTCTACACGATCTACATTATCGCTAGTTTTTTTACACTCAATTTTTTATTTATTGATAGATATTACAATCTGCCACAACGTTGTTGGGCGATAGGTAATAGTGATAACTGATCACATTCATACTAAAATAAAATGACAAGAATAAAATTAAATAAATGAATGTAAAAAAAGTATATAAAAATAAATGAAATCTCTCTCTAAATATATAAAAACAGAAGGATAAAGAAAATAAACATAATCAAACTATGTACATGAAAAAATAACTAAATAAAATAATTATTATAATAATAGAAATAAATAAATACAATAATCATTATTGCTATTAAAAATATATGTACTATACCTCAAAAGCAATAAATGAAAAAAAATTTGTATAAATTATTTTGTAAAGGTATTAATTTTGTCAATAGATTGCGCATCTGAGGAGGATATTGCAATAATATTGACAAGAATTATGTATTATGTGTAACTTACTGGTTAAACGCTCAATAACAATGAAGCAATGTTATTAAGCGTTTAAGATGATCTTAAGTTTTCTTTTCTTTCAAATGTATTAAAAGACATTATTGGGTCTGCTCAACAATCTTTCCATTCTTATAAGTAACTGCCATTAACTGATTTTGCCATCTTTAAACATACTTATATTTATAAATGTGGGGGGTAGTGCGTCCGTATCATTGATACACGTGCCCCCTGGATAGCGCTAAATGAGCAGTAGCTGTCGCCACAACAGCTCTCAGAATATGACAACTACGGCACTTAACCGTAATGCAAACGGTTTCTTTCTAACGGCCTAAATGCCTTTCTAAAGGCCATCAAAACTCCAAGCTCAAAATTATTTTTTGGAATGCTGGAGGTCTAACACATTATAAACTTACAGAATTGAAGATTATTTTGGAAAAATATAATATTGACGTTGTTGGTCTTTGCGAATGTGGAGCTTCAATTGAAAAAGACTTTATAAGTATAAAAGAATACCAAATGAAAATATTGACATGTGGACGACAAGTGGCCTCAGGAATGGTAATTTATGTTAAAAACCATCTAGTCGCTAAAATCGATATAATTACGACTATGAC
>NW_027109163.1:225411-229325 GCF_000696795.3 Halyomorpha halys
GCCTCAGACTCTCTCACCTAGACCTCCTCTACCTAGTCAGTGTCCAGGGCTCATCCCCTGGCACGGCCTTCCTTTCTAACCTATTAATGAATACGCCTTGTCGTGAGCCTTCTGAAAAGTGTATAATCAGGCTGGAGAACTGCCTAAGACCAGACAACCCCGACAGTCTCACCCATTGGTCTCTCTCTCTTGGAGCTGCTCTCCAGTTAACTGGTCCGAGAAATTCTCTACTATCTGCGTCAACCCCATTCATCCAGGCCAATCTAGGTCTTCCAACTCTTCTTTTTCTTTCTTAACGCGTCAGCATAATTTTTCTGGTTGGGCTACTCTCATCCATGGCTTCATGACCCGCCCATTTTAGACGCTGAACCGTGTATTGTGGCCAGTTCTCTGCACTCCATCTTCTCCAATCGTTACCTGAGCACACTGGTCCATAAATGCGACGTAGTACTTTTATTTCAGCAGCTTGCTTTTATCTGTTTTCCACTCCCTATGTAAGGATAGGATGAATCAACGTCTTGTATAGAGTCGCATTTGTTTTTCTGGAAATTAAGCGATTACTTAGATACCGCGCAGGCCAAAATAACATTTATTTGCCGCCAAGTTCCTCTTACATATTTTTTCAGATACGTCGTTGTCGGAATTTACGTAGGAGCCCAGACAAACAAATTGTAGGAACGTTTCGACGAATGTGTAGTCACCAAATGAGATCTGTGGATGTGGTGCATTTATGTGAGCAACCATATACTTGGTTTTGCTCTCATTTATAGAAATCCCATCAACCGCACCGACTGTTCGAGGGCAAGAAAAGCCTCCTTTACGCGGCGAAGTGATCTCCTGATCATTATCGGCTGCATAAGCCAGGATTTGTATTGACTTATTAAAGATGCCAGTGCTTCGTCGGACAGGAGGCAGGCCAACGAGTCTCCCTGCCTCATCCCTTTTCTTCTAGAAAACTCCTCTGACACCCCAGCCTAGATTGTCATTTTCCATTCAACCATTTTCATTGTGAGTTGAACTAGGCGGATTAGTTTCTTATAAGAAATATGATCGAGGGACAAAAGCTAGTAATGACGTTGGTCACAAAGAAATACACAAAGGCGTGGAGAGTGTGAAAAGCTAATAAGACGTTTCGTGGGAAACAATTTTAAGGCACATAAACTGTTGATAATATAGATTTATTGAATGTACTTATATATGTATTTCATTCTTAAAATAAAATCTTCAATTTTGGTGGTTCGGATAATGGTCCAGATTAGCGAGAGTCCTAACCTATATATTTATAATTTTCAAGCATTTCTCCAGTTCTTTTCCAGCAAACCTTACACTGGAATTTACAATGAAATGCGGTTTTACTGGTTCTAATAGTATTTTAGATTTTAAGACGAATTCTTATGGTGCACATTTTGATCCAATCCATCCTTAATCACCAAATTTGTCACTGTTTTTGACAATTTGTACAAGACGAATAACCCAAACATCAATAACAACTTTAAGATTTACTTATTATGGTAAATACAATGTTATATAATCATTGAAAACACTTCATGCAAACTAGGAAAAACTCAGTTAAAGATTGAAGTTATTTCATGTCTTGACTAAAGCCTAATGAATAAATTCTGTTTCTTTGGTTCTTATTGGGACTCACGCAATTTAACGTGTGTACGTTTGCGCGGCAAGCTCGCTTTTTTATTTATCCCCTTGATCAGTTGCTCTGTGAGTATGGAGTCAAGGATTCTGCAATGGCATACTAGTTTACACGTGTTTCCTCTTCTTCCTGAACATGGAGAATATATCTTCCTCTGGAGTCTACCTAGCCCCTGCATAAGCTTTCTTTAATATCTCCTTCACTTCTAAGTATGAAGTCTCTTTATTGGCCTGGATCTGGTTAAGAATGCTTCAATAATCTTATATATCTGGGTAGCCTTCAATGAAACCGCATTTTTTCGGTCCAACAGATACGATCACCACCAGTGAGGAAGTGGTTCAGTTCTCGTATTCGCCTGAGACCACTCTGGTCTTTTTTTTTCTTTTCAAACTAAAAATAAATTTAATAAACACTAATTCCATAGATCAATCCTAAACTTCCCCCCTATCCCAAACTTCCTCTTCGGTCAATATTTTACCCGAACCTCCAGTAACCGAGGATCCAATTCAACAACCCCAAAGGAGAGTTCAATTTCTACCTAGACCGACATAATTTCCAAGATCATACCTTCTATTCCTAAAACAGGCAAAATACAGCTGAAAAAGCATCTATCCTTTCCTCCTTCCTTCGCGATCTTCAAGACACAATAAAACCTAACCAGACTCCTTACAGAAAACTCGTTCAATTTACCTCGATGAACAAGAGCAACTTAAATATACTTTTATGGAATGCAAATGGACTACATAACCACCAAGACGAACTTGACCTATTCCTCCATGAACATTTCATCGACATAGCACTGCTGACTGAGACCTATTTCACAAAGTATTCTTACCGTGACAACACATCCCACCCAGGTTCTTGTATCCTTATTCATAAATCTTTACCTCACTCCCTTATTCCTTCCACTCCGTCTGATACTATTCAACCAACATCCGTCAGCTTATCCTCTCGCCCATTTAACATTACACTTTCAGCTGTATACTGTTCTCCAGGTAATTTCCTTTCCTATAGCCATCTTGACTCCTTATTCCGATCCTTTGGTCCACGATATTGCTGGAGGAAATTACAATGCCAATGAATAACGGTGGGGATGCAGAACGTCCAATACTCGTGGTAGGACTCTTTTCCGAGTCACAACACCTATTCCTTACCTATATCTATAATGCTACCCTCCGATCCACCTATTTCCCCGACCCCTGAAAAACGTTTCCCAAACCCCCCAAGCCACTTGAATATCCATCTTCCTACCGTCCTACTTCATTACTGCCCATTATGGGCAAAATACTAGAAAAACTCTTATTAAAACGCCTCTATCCAATCATTGACTCATATCATGTTATTCCTGACCACCAGTTTGGATTTAGAACATCCCATTCAACCATACAACAGTGTCATCGAGTGGTTGATGTCATATCTTCCACATTGGATGGCGGAATGTATTGCACGGGAGTCTTCCTCGATGTTGAACAAGCCTTTGATCGAGTCTGGCATCGAGGTCTGCTCTATAAACTTCTTTTTTTTTTTTATTCGCTCCTACCTCTCTGATAGAACCTTTAAAGTAAATCATAACCTAGCCTATTCATCCCTCTTTTCTCAGTCCGCCGGTGTTCTTCAAGGTAGTATCTTAGATCCCATTCTTTATACGGTTTATACAGCTGACATCCCCTAACAGTCCTAATAACATACGGTGATGACACATGTACATTGTCTGTAAACAAAGACCCTACTAATGCATCACAAACACTACAGACACACATAACATCCATTAAAGAATGGTGCCAAAACTGGAGAATCAAAATATTTCCTTACAAATCCCGCCAGATGACCTTTACTCTCCGTCGTTAACCTCTACCCTTCTATCATACAGTATCCTTTCTCGATACTCCACTAACGCTTGTTGAACAGATTCGATACTTAGGACTCCATCTTGATAAGAGACTTACTTGGAATCCACATACAAGACTGAAACAACAAGAAACTGCTCGTAGATTCCGATTGCTACAACACCTACTTGACAAACGCTCTAAACTCCCCACTCACTTGCTGGAGGTAAGAAAAAAAAAGCCCACTCACTACAAAAAAAAAAATATATATATATATACACTACGATAATCAGACCAATTTGGACATTCGGAATTGATCGCTGGGGTAATACCAAACCATAAAATTCCTTCCGCATCCAATCCTTACAATCCAAAATCCTACATAAAATCCTTTATGCTCCTTATTACGTCACAAATAAACTCATTCATAAAGACCTTAA
>NW_027109163.1:229375-231365 GCF_000696795.3 Halyomorpha halys
TACCCATCTTAAAAAATGGAAAACCAGCTGACGATATCAACGGTTACAGGCCTATCTCTCTCACGAGCACACTCTGTAAACTGGTTGAACGAATGGTTATAGAGCGTCAACAAGAATATCTTGAGCCAAAAAAACTTCTTTCAGACAGACAGGCGGGTTTCAGGAAGAGCAGTTCATCAGATTCTCTCAGGAAGTGAAAGATGGCTTCCAAAGAAGAAAACATACACTTGCAGTGTTTATTGACTTCCAAGCTGCTTTCGACTGCGTATGGAGGAAAAAACGTATTACTAAGTTGAAAGGTATGGGTATAGGTGGCAATCTCCTCTCATGGATTCGATCTTTCCTGGGACAGAGATTTATTAAGGTCCGCTATGGTAGTTCAGTGTCCAGTTATCGGCAAATCAAACAAGGTGTACCACAGCGCTCAGTCCTAAGTCCTTATTTATTCAACATAATGATTAATGATCTAGTTGAAAGGATAATGATTAATCACCCTGGGATCCAAGCACTTCTTTTCGCGGATGACCTGGCTATCTGGGGAACAAGTTCTAGTATGGGTGGTCTGGGAGAAACTCTAAATAAAGTCATGAACATGCTACACGACTGGGTGAATGAAAATGGAATGTCAGTTAATCCACGAAAAACTGTGTCTCAAGTGTTTAGCCTTAGTACAAAAAAACATGAGGTTCATTTATACTTTAAAGGCGAAGAACTAACGAGAACTGATAAAGCAAGCTATTTAGGGATCACACTAGACTCTAAGCTGAGCTGGCTAAAACAAATCCATAAAGCAACTCAGAAAGGACAATGAAAACTGAAGCTGATGAAAAGGCTAACAAGGAATAAATGGGGAGCATCCCAAGACGTACTCAGTACGGCCTAATCTGGAGTATGGAGCTGAACCTCTAATTAACGCCTCCAAAGCAGCGTTAGAAAAGTTAGACAAAGTTCAAAATCAAGCCTTACGCATAATCACTGGCGGTGTGAAATCGACTCCCATTATAGCTATGGAACTCCAAGCAGGTCTTGAACCATTACAGGATAGGAGGGAGAAAACTGCTTTGTGTCTTTATGAAAAGCTTATGCAACGAGATTCTCATATTCGATCCTTACAATCCAAAATCCTTCGTAAAATCCTCAATGCTCCTTACTTTGTCACAAATTAACTCATACATAAAGACCTTAATATTCCCTATGTAACCGATCTAGCCCTTCCATTATAAACTCCTTAACCACTCAAATTCCCTAGTTTCTAACCTTGCATCCTCTTCCATTCCTGACAATCCTCCGAGGCGCCTGAAAAGAAGATGTCCACGAGACCTGCTAATGTAAAATGTCATTAGAGTGCTACCAATGGGTAGTTTCTCTACACGCCTGTAACACTTCAATTTAACTTAGATTAGATTAACTAAGTGCATTATAAGGTACAGTTGTAAATAGCAATAAATAAACGTAAAAAAAAATAATAATAAATTAATTGTATTTCGTTACAGTATGTGGAAGATTTAATATAATTATTATTAATGTTTATTAACTAATTATTTTTATTTTCATGGACGTATCTCTATCAGGATGTTTGATTAATGGTTTTTTATCTACACACAGGTGCCCCAGTACACGTTTACTACCTCTCATCATCACCATGGGTGCAACAACTCATTGCTGAGTCTTTTTTTTTTTTTTATTTTAAAAACCTCTTTATTGATAATATAAATATAATACGGATTATAAAAAAAAAAAATATATATAATACATGTATTTACAAGTTATCTTGTTTTGCCTTACGGCATTATAAGATAGGGAGAAAACATAGTCCGCTGAAGGCGGTTTTTACATTTTGTGGCTCTATAGCCGGGGGCTTACAGAGAATGTGAGGGACATTCCGGCTGCTGGTGATGGTGTGATGACTTCAAGCTGCAGAGCCCGAAGTCCTTCCCTCGGCGAGGACGTCTACCAAGGGGACAGTGCTTTGCCACCTCCCAGGTCTTGG
>NW_027109163.1:240625-262445 GCF_000696795.3 Halyomorpha halys
TTTAAATTAATGTTTGAAATACCACCAATGGGTGGTTCCTTCCCAAGATTTTCAAGTGTAAATAAAACATACTACATATTTACCTGTTGTATTATTTTGTACAGTTGTAAATTACAATAAATAAATAATAAAAAAAAAATAGTTATTCTTAATCTCTCATCCTTAACAATCCCTGATAATCCTCCCAGGCGTCTGAAAAAAGATAGTCGCGAGACCTTCTAATTTAAATCAATGGGTTGTTCCTTCCCAAGATTTTCAAGTGTATATGAAACACACAACATATATACTTGTTGTATTTATTATTTGTACAGTTCTAATCACATTAGATAAATAAAAATAAAAAAAAACAAATATAATATAAATAATATGTTAACCTGCACTATTTGCTTTTACTAGAGCAGAGCTCTATTCTAAGAAATGATTGATTTTAAATAATTAAATTGTGCTGGTGGCGAATTGCTGAATTGTGTGAGGTGTTGGGCACACCTCGTTTGCCACAATGAAACGTTGTTTGGCACTAAACTAAAAGTTAACACTAAAACTAAAACTAAAACGAAATATATGTCTCTGTCAATTGTGGGTTTTATTGGCTACGGTGATTGAGTTCCTGCCAACGCACTGGATAGGGTGCTGGTATTAATGATTGAAAGAGTGGATTGGTCAGAGATTGGAGGGAGTCAAAGAACTTGACTTGCCTCTGACCAACGAACTCTGGTACTGTGGGCAGATCGAGGAGCTGATGTAGTTCTAGAGGCTTCTTCTTCTTCCATGATGTTGTTCGGACCTTCCTCCGCAGCATGCTGAAGGTTGCGCTGCGTGCCGTCGGAAAGGTAAATGAAGAGTGGCGCCCCGTTTAGAAGCGCCGGCCCCGGAATGCTCTTATATATCAGCAATTTAAGTCGCAGTGGGAGCGCTGGTGTAGTGAGCAGGTGGTTCAGTCTGTAAGACAGGTCTTCTTACTGTTCTCCTTTTCTTACAGAGGTGGGTGGAAAATTTAAGATGGCGGTTCAGCTTCACAGCTAGACAAACTATAGAGTTTGAAGGGGAAATGATGGTGTTGTCCAGCTTAAGGGACTTTTTTATTTTTATTTATTTATCACCCTACCCTGCCTATTAGGCAATACGGGTGTTCGCAGCACTTGGTACAACTCATTGCTGCATATGTCAAACATAAGCTTAGGTGACTTCGGGAGAGTCGATTGCTTGAGTTATTGATGAGGGAACACGACGCAGTCTGTCTTAGCTGGGTTCATGGTGATATTTAAATTACCCAGCCGTTGAAAAATCTCCTTGCAGATTGCTCTGGCCCGCTCTTGTGCATGTTAGGGGCTCATACTGCTGCTGTAGATGGCGATGTCGTCTGCATAGGCAGCGACTGTAGTAGGTTGTAGTTTTCACCAACCATATTAGCAGTATAGATTGAAATCAGTCTGGTCTACGTCTAATATGGTCAACCGCTTTTCCTCTGATAGGGGGAATCAATGAAGCAGCAGAAGCGGCAGGGATAGAGGCTGGGATGGTTATACTTATGAGTATAATCTCGAGCGAAAGACACCCCTAACAGCCTACAACGCTAAAACTATTGAAGAACTATAAATAATAACGATAAATTATAAAATAAAAAAATAATTGTTATAAAAAGAGAGTTAAAAATACATTTATAGATTTAATAAAATAAATAACTGACTTCTAATGAAAAAAAAAATTTAAAAAAAAGACGAACAGAAAAAAAATCTGCCAGTTCTTTGCCTAGGACTTCTCCCTCCTGAATGAATCCTTCTTATCTTCCTTCTTTGCTCTTGGTCTTGCACTTCTACTTTCTTATAAGCCATTTCATTGACTAACTGTATCTTGAGCAGGAGAGTGAGGTGGAACTGAATGCGAAACTTTGCCCCTTAGGAAATTTCTAGCCTAAGTACTATATGCCTAAAAGATTAAATGATCTCACCTTTTAGTTTCCTGTTTTTTATCTACTCTGTTTATCGCCAATTTCTTTATTGCCTACGCCAGGAAAGACCTAAGTCGGTCTAACCTAAGAACTCTTATTTGAACTGTCACTAACGGAAGAGCCCCGTACCTGTGAGAGTACATCAGGGTTGTTTTCTTTAGGTGGAAATACCTGAACTGCCGTCTGAATTTTAATTATTTCTGATTTAAATTTAATTTAACTAAATTCCTTTTCAACCCAGTATTGATAATTGCATTCCAGTATGTTCTCCTAAATAGTTGATTTTTTAAATTAGGTCAGTTCAGATCTGAATATTGTTGGCCCCTCCTATATTGTGAAATATTTTGATATCATTTATCAGAGATATATTTAAGAATTATTGGTTAAAATGGAATGCTGAGTTTTGGTATATAAATCAATATTGTTACTAAAATTATCTATTTCAAATGTCTATTCATGATTTAACATTTAAATAATCTTACAGATGAGCATGCACTTTACTCTCCTCAGCTCTGTGCGCTATAATTCATAAAGGAAATTAACTACTCTACATTAATGGCCAAGAATTAGACTGTATTACAGACCTTGCCTTGTTTTATAACGGATCTGCACCTTCGTGAGGATCCGTCGCAAACATTAATTAAAAATTTTACGACTACTGGTCACGAAAATATTTTCAGCGAAATGCCTCCGTTGTGAAATCATATCTGCAATAGTAACCTTTTAATAGCTCACATTTCTTGATATCATTTTTAGATTTCATTTTTCATGGTTATTGTGCTTTCCTTAAAATTTTGACTAGCCTTTTAAATTAAAAATAGAATTAAACTCAATAATAAATAAATTAGCTTCATAATAGCCACGAAGGAACTATCCCTAATTCATGACCTTATATTATCCTTTTTGTTGATTTATTAAATTTAATATTTTATATTCATAGTCAAACATCATATACAAAACAAAATAATTAATTTAAAGATGATTCTCAAAAATTATGTTATTTCCAAATCCTGTCGAATAAAATATGTAGCACAAACTCTATATTGTACGACATGTTACAATCCCACAAGAGGAGATTGTATCAGAAAAATCCTTATCCCTATAATAGTTTTAAAACATCTCATATTTTTGAATGACATTTATTAAAGTTCCAGTAAGAATTTAAGAATCGAAATTGAGATTAGTCTTTTCGCTGAAATTCTCTTTTATTTGATACCTCATTCGTCAAAATTCATCGCCACTAAGAGCCTTTTCTAGGGAACATTTATACTTTAAAACAATCCTTCATGTATATATGAACGATTGCTATAACTTAGATTTCCACTCCATGAGTTATTAGTTTTTTGGTCAATGGCATATCCCTTCATGTAAATACACAATTAGAAACTAAGCTGTGAGAAATATTAATGGAAATTAAAAAGGGAATGTAGCTTGAAATACTAATTTGTAGGGAATGTAGCTTGAAATACTAATTTGTAGGGAATGTATCTTGAAATACTAATTTGTAGGGAATGTAGCTTGAATGAATCTTGAAATACTTTCTTTTAGAGACCCTTGCATATTTTTTCTAAATCTTCAAAACTTAAAACTAAAATTGAGGTAATTTTAATAATTTAAAATAATGAATTCTAGTCTTCATGATAGGAATATAAAATAATTTAATACGATTGGTTTCTTTACAATTTGATGAATATTTTTTAACCTAGTATCACCAAAAAGAAGTTTCATTTAAATCGGTGATTCAATGTGCGTAGCACCTCGTTGTTAGAACACCTTTGAGCACAAACGGAAAAATCGCCCCTGGTTCCAAGTATGTCCGTATGAACGGTATTTTATTTGAGATATAAAAGGACCATTTATATTATAAATAGAAGGAGGAAAATGGCCAACATCTTCCTTCTTGTCCATCAATATGAGAGTTTCTATAGAATTCTATATTCTATCGTGGTTCGATATTTCTGATTACTAATATCTTATCTTAAGAAATTCGCAGTCCCACTGGCTTGGGCTTGCCGTTAAAACAATAATAATAGCACCATTTATTAAAATACTTAAGAAATTAATTCAAATAAAATTTTTTTCTTCCTCATGGCTTGAGAATTTGATTAGAGTAATTGAATTATGACTGGCTTCAGGGATGCATAAGACATATTTCTATACATTTCTTTTATTGGCCAATTCCATATTATTTTCCCCTTCCTTGCATTATGGCTATGCGGGATAGAAGCATTGTGTTCCTCGATATCTTAGCTATAGTTACCTCCGTGGCAACCATGTTCCTAAGAATTTTCTGGACAAAATTAAATTTTCTCCTCAATCTCCCGGATGGTTCTTACTGATGACAAATACTGTAACATTTTCAAAAGACATATTTTACATTTAGGTCATTATAATGATCTCTCTGAGTTGTTCCCTTTATTATTGTTTCAATAAAATAAATTGTATCCAATTTAAGTCTCTAAGCATTCTTTATTTCTTCAAAAGTACATGTTTCGCCATCCTTAAGAACAATCTCAAATACAAGTTTACGACTCACATCAATAATTTAAAAACTTTTTCCAGGCTATTCTGTCATCATATCATCAATTTCAGTCAAATTACCCTATTTTGTAACCCTTACCTATACTGTTCACCCTATTTCGTAAATTTTATAACTTTTGATAAAATCTACTGAACACTATTATCACATTCTTACCACAACCAACAAGTTATTTTACATTTAGGTCATTATGAAGATTCCTCTGAGTTGTTTTCCTTTTTTATGTTTATCCCTATAATCGCTGAAACGTTATTTTCATTGAATTAAAGAAAATATTTGTAAAGTTGTTGTTGAGGATGCATCCCATGTGTATGGTATGTCATTGTAATAGACGAGACAGAAGAATTGGTGGTGGCAGCGCATGCGCGGGAGGTATCGGGTAGAGAGGGAGAGAAAAATCATATGTCCTATTGTTGGATGCTTTTTTAATGGATGGACATTGATGTAAAGTCTAGTGTATTTTTTGTTTCCTTTTGTAGTTGGACCAAATGGACCTGCTATATATAGTGATACTAGTTCGAAGGGGTAGGTCCCTTCTAACGGTGGGCCCAGTGGAACCAGCAAGCCTCTTGGGCTCTTTCTCGTTTTACAAGATTGGCACTTTCGTTCATATGTTGCTACATCATTTCGTAAGCCGGGCCAATAGAACCTATCCTGAATTCGTGCTGCCATGCGAATCTCCCCTGGGTGACACGCCCACAAGGAATCGTGATTTTCCTTAATAATAAAAGATCGTAACGAGCTGGAACCATTATCTTCAATGTATCAGTATTAGATTTGTCGTCCACCATAAACCTTGGTTACCTTACGAAACTTTTTCCGGGTATTTTCTGATAATATTGTGACACCAAACATTTTCTTCTTGCTCCTTCCAGAAAGATATTTCGTCGAGAAACTCCTAATTTATTGTACCCATTCCTCTAGTGAGGCCATCGGCATTTTTGTAACGCACTCCAGGCCTATGAACGAGGTCGTAATTATAGTCCATTAGCCGTTAATCCATCGAGGACGGATACTATTGTCATGTCCTTCCAGAAGAGCAAGAAAAGCAGGCTACCCCAGCAGTTCGTTGTGGATGGTGAGGGTCGGAAACTCTCTAATAGCATCCTCTACCTCGGCGTGACTCTCGACAGGCACCTTACCTTCTCTAGTCACGTCAGGGAGAGGCTCAAGCTAGCCCGATATAAGTCGTATAGACTCTACCAACTGCTTACATCACAACAGATCTCGCTCCGCCTCAAGCTGCAGATCTACAAAGCAATAATACGTCCGACTCTGCTCTATGGCGCACCACTCATGCGGCAATCCAGCCACTCATGTAAAAACCGCCTTCAGCGGACCAAGCTCGTAACATCTTATTATCCCGTAAGGCAAACAAATATAAATTGTATGTAGTGTATATATAATCCTTAGTTCTAAGTAACATATATAATTGTATTTGTTTAAATAAATAAAATAAGGGGTAAGAAAAAAAATACTCCATTAGCCGTAGCGTCCACCGCGCTAGCCGAGCAGAAGGATCTCTCAAATGTAACATCCATTTCAGGGCTGCATGATTCGTTACTAGAGTGAATTTCCTTCCTAGTAAATAGCACCTGAATTGAAGGGTGACCCATACTACTGCCAGTAACTCTCTTTCAGCGGCG
This sequence comes from Halyomorpha halys, assembly GCF_000696795.3. Classification (NCBI taxonomy): domain Eukaryota; kingdom Metazoa; phylum Arthropoda; class Insecta; order Hemiptera; family Pentatomidae; genus Halyomorpha; species Halyomorpha halys. The sequence goes on from NW_027109163.1 coordinate 246,759, forward strand.
GAGTAGTTACGCTCGGCATTATTAAGTTGACGGCTAGCATACGCCACTGGTCTCTCATAACATTCCCTCATCTGAGAAAGTACCGCTCCTAATGCTACACCCGAAGTGTTTGTTGATAGTATAAATGGATCATTAAAATCCGGATAAATTAAAATAGCGTGTGAACACAATGCTTCTTTGACAGCCTCGAAAGATGTTCTTTGCGCCTCTCCCCAGTGGAATTTTTCATTATTTCTTAAGATGATAGTAAGAGGTTTTGCAAGATTGAATAATCCCGGAACAAATCGCTTATAATATCCAGCTAGGCCCAAAAACGCTTTGACATCCTTAGTAATTCTAGGGACTGGATACTACCACTGCACCCACCTTCTTCGGATCGGCCCTCACACCTTCGCTGGAAACTGTATGTCCCAGATAATGTACTTCACTCTGCGCAAAGTAGCACTTCTCCAGATTCACTTGTAAATTAGCTTCGTTTAGTCACGCTAACACCCTTCCTAATCGTTGGCAGTGTTCCTCTATATTTACACTGTAGACGATAATATCATCAAGATATATTAGACATTCATCCCCTTTTATTTCTGAAAGTAGCTGATCCATCAGTCGCCGGTGCATTTACATGCCAAAAGGCATCTTTTTATATTCGAAGTGTCCTCCCTCCGCCATAAAGGCAGTCTTCTTCTGATCTTCCGGCCAGATTGGTATCTGATGATAGCCACTAGCTAAATCTATGGTAGAGAAGAATCTGCTTCTCCCCATACGCTCTAGCGTTTCAACAATCAATAGGAATGGGTAAGCCCCCGTTTTGGTAATTTGGTTTAAACCACGAAAGTCGGTACAAAACCTGTACCTACATGTTGAGATACCATCTCCTTTCTTTTTTAGTAGTACTACAGCTGCTAACCAGGGGCTCTCCGAAGTGCGTATGATATCCTTTTGAAGCATGTCCTGAATGTGTTCTGCCACCACTGGTCACTGATGAAACGGTATACGGTAGGGTCGTTGCACAACTGGTCCTTCTTCTGTGGTTCGAATTCGATAGTACACTCCCAAGCGTGTCAGGAGGTTCGAAAACTTGTATATATATTATTAAAACCTCTAATATTTGTCCTCCTTCATAAGTTGTTAAGTGGGATAATTTTTTTTTACATTCCTTGATCAAGTTCGAAGTACTCTGGTTCTCCACATCCTGAGCCCGAACTATATTTGCTGACTTGTCCGTCACATTAGGCTTTAAAATTTCCTTCTTCTCAAACTTCTCGGCCAGACCCAAACATTGCCCCTTAGGTTTCACCACCTCCTCAGTTGACAAATTAATCATTTTGACGCAGACTCTTCTACCATCGATCTTGTTAATACTGCGGACCACTCTTACACCATATTGTGGTTGTACCACAGGCTCCAACAATGCATCACCATTCCACGATTCTTTTAGTTTACCCTTAACTAGAACCTCACTAAACTGCGGGATAGAAACTTTATTCACAGCATAAACCCGAATCGGCTGATTTCACGCCCCGTTGTTCGTTCCTGTCGAGATGATTACTCAATATCTTTCCATTGCTTTGCACGATAGTCCCCTTTGCAGCATCGATGACAAATCCTAATTAACTTATCAGATCCCATCCCATCAGACCGTCTACTCTCGATACCACGTCTGCAAAACGAATCGGTGAGACAAAACCGTCGACTGGATTTGACACACCAAAACTTGGTCCTCTTGGACATTTATTAGAGCACCTGTAACACCGGATACGACCAGACGCAATGGATATAGGGTATAATCCTCTATAGGTTCTTTTATTATCGAAATTTCTATCACTATCTACTAGCAATTCTATGCGCTGTCCCTCAATTTCAATGTCTTGCAATATTCCTTTACTATTGACTGTGGCAACATTAGGGATAACGTAAATCGACTCTTCTTTGGCTGGGCTTATGAAGGTGGGGCACCCATCACGCCCTGAAAGCTTGGGGAATTCAGTTTTTTATTCTCCTCGCAAATATTAAGATAGCACGTCTAGGGCTTCTTGCAAAGTGCTCAGTTGATCCGCATACAAAGCAAATCCCTCTATTATCAGATCGAATAAACTCTCTCTCCCTTTGTGCTCTAGCTGGCTTTTTTATAGGACACTCTTTAGCGAAGTACCCTGTTTTATTACACCGATAACATTTCCTCTCTTTCTCTGTAAATCTTAGATCCAACCAGTTATTAGAATTCCTTCGTATTGCCCACACATCTTTTACCCTTACACCATCTAAGAGCGCTTCAATGACTCTTGATGCCTTATTTATGGCCTCTTCAAATGAAGAAGGGGGCTCAAACTGTAATTTCTGCCTAATTTCTGGCTGAAGGCCTTTTATAAATGCAGCCATAATGATTTTTTCATAATTACTTCTCACCCAGCTAGCTTCCTCAACTGAACGACTTAGGAGTAGCTAGCTCTCCTAACCTTCGACATTTATCGGCATAATCACGAACCCCCTCTCCCGGAAGTTGTTCGACGGAGTTTAACTCTAATAATCGCTGCTCGGGTGTAATAGATCCCTGGAAGAGTTTTCGCAGTATTGTTAGCATCTGATCAAACTGGGCAGTGTGTTTTAGTAATTCCGAATGCAACACATGCCTTTGCAAGTCCGGTTAATTTTGAACGACAAATCAAAACCTTTTCCTAGTCAGTCCAACCTCCCGTATGCTGATTTGTTGCTGAACAAGATCGACATGTTGCAAAAACGTCTCAACATCATCTTCATTATCTAATCCTCCCCAAGGTTGTATTCTCTTTGTAATTCATTTTTTCACTTATCGATGTCTGAAAACGTACTGAAACTTCATTCAAAGATTTCATCTCCAATTCTAAACCTTCCATTTCGGCTTTTAATTTGTTTAGTTCTGCTTCCATGGTAACTACCTTATTAGACTGTAATGGTAAGTGAAGTGAGTTTGTCTAAATTTGATGCCCCTTCAAACCTGAATAGAATCTAATTTTATTAAAGAGTTCTAATATCCCTTTTACCTGTCACCAGTGAAATATATTCAAATTACTAGGTTAATTAATATTGTTTTAACTCACATATCCACAACAAGAAACATGTGTTTTTAATGTTTGAAATACTGTTTTACTTAGACTAATTGTAAATTAAAAAGAACAATCTTTCTAACAAAGGCCCTATCCTATCTTATTCTAATTATATCTACCCTATCCTTAAATATATATCTATGTACTTCTTACTAACAATGCCGCGTACGTACTTGCACTCAGCTGGTCGTGGCAGAGAGAGAGAAAGATCACTTCTCAATATACAGTTTTTCAACTTAACTTAGCTCACAGAAAAACAAAAAATACACTAGACTTTACATCAATGTCCATCCATTAAAAAAACATCGAAAAATAACATATGATTTTTCTTTCCCTCTCTGCCTGATACCTCCCACAGTTTTGTGAGGTTCTCTCGCGCATGCCCTGCCATCACCAATTATTCTGTCTCGTCTATTACATATGCTCCCCCTTTTTGAAAAGTGGAGTTACATGAAACTTCACTTTATTCTCCTTATTCTTCCACTAACTCGTAGCTCCGTCACTCCTGCTTAACTAGACAAGAAGAGGTTCCATGCATTTCTTATCCAATCTTCCCGATCTGCCTGGCTGGTATAAGTTGACATGTCACTACATTATCTTCATCTTCTTCCTCTCTCCCCCTTTCTCTCTCTTTGCAATATATCCGTGATAAACATCAAAATACAGTTCTTTATATTCACATTTAGCTATCTTTAAACTACTTTAGTACATTACAATAGATATCACTTTTGTGGATATGTGAGAGTGGAATGAAGATATTATTGCGTTGTGGATCAAATTATAACTGGGCACCTTACTCTACTTCGTAACTGGTAAGGTGACCTAACATTTTCCTAACCTTCATCTTCAGACACGGGACACCAGTTTAGGTCGTGAACAGTATCAGCGATGTCAAGTTCATCATCACTTTCCGTTGAGTTTTTCTTCGTTTGTACATCATTCGGTGCCTTCATTAATTCTTCGTCAATGGCCGATCCTCTTCCTAGTTGGTCGGAGAGCATGGCTCGCTCTGAAGAACCGGATAATGTTGGGGAATAATTCGCGAATGGGATTATGTAATAGACGAGACAGAATAATTGGTGATGGCAGGGCATGCGCGAGAGAACCTCACAAAACTGCGGGAGGTATCGGGCAGAGAGGGAGAGAAAAATCATATGTTATTTTTCGATGTTTTTTTAATGGATGGACATTGATGTAAAGTCTAGTGTATTTTTTGTTTTTCTGTGAGCTAAGTTAAGTTGAAAAACTGTTTTTTTTTTTTATTTTCAAAACCTCTTTTATTGATAAATATGTATATACAATACGGATTATAAATTATTACAATAGAAGTAATATACAATACAATATACAATTTTTCTTGATATACAATTTTTCTTGAGGAAAAATTTTTGTGTCAGGTGATGGCACAACTGAACATTGATCGTACATTCATGAAAAACTGTATATTGAGAAGTGATCTTTCTCTCTCTCTGCCACGACCAGCTGAGTGCAAGTACGTTAATGTTCACTTTTGGACATAGATAACAATTGTATGTATTTTAATTATAGGTTAGATTATAAGTTAGTAAGAAGTATATAGCTATATATTTAGAGATAAGGTAGATATAATTAGTAGATATAAAATAAGATAGGATAAGGCCTTTGTAAATTAAAAAGAACAATCTTTCGTTCTTTTTAATTTATAATTAGTCTAAGTAAAACTGTATTTCAATAAACATTAAAAACACATGTTTCTTGTTGTGGATATGTGAGTTAAAGCAATTTTTTTTCTTTTTCGGCCAAGACTTCCATTGGAGTCCTATACTGCCTAACCATGGTTGGGGGTCGAAGTTCTTCATTTGGTGGGACCGCCACTCAATGAAAAAAGTCTACATCCCAGGCCGGATTAGAACCAGCACCGGCAATAGACATCAAATTGGTAAGACTGAGTATTAACTATAAAACAATATTAATTAACCTAGTAATTTGAATTTATTTATTATCATGTAAAAAAAAATTAAAAATTGTAGAGGGAGGGGGGCGCAGTGGCAATGGACTATCTCCAAGGACACGGGCTCGAATTAGGCTGAGCAGAAAATTTTTTTCTGTTACACCATAACCGTGAGTCAACTAAGTGTGTTCTGGAGCACTCATGGGATCCACCCAATCGCATAAAGTGGGTAAAAATCTTACGGTCGAGCGTAATTCCCTTAACCCTTCATGGGCTGTAGTGGTACCGATTTTAATTTCTTTTTTTAAATTGATCAACGAAATTTAATACAGAAGGTCGATCTTGAATTAGGATATACAAAAAAATCAGTAGCAAACAGGATCCTTAGGCAGAAATTTTTCGGTAGAATAACAAGAGAGAATAGTTTGTCCTCCCGGACGGTTTAATTGAATCAGCGAGGAGTGAAGACTTTCTGTAAAAGTCCTCAGGGCAGGCTCGGATGTTAAAAGAATTCTTTCTCTTGAACCATTGACGAGCCTTCGTGACGAAGCTCCAGAGGGAGGAGCCAGAGCGAAAATTCTCTGCTCCGAAAGTTTATTGAGAGAAATAAGATAGAGAAGGGAAATAAAGGGAGAAAACCGCCCCCTTCTTAAGGATTGTGGTAAGGAGGAATTTTTCCTTGAGTTCGGATTTTGACAACGACATTTATTTTAGAATGTCACAGATTGTGTATGGAGCGTTCACTACCAGAGGGCCTACTGTCAGATGAAGATTCTGACTTATCTCCTTAATCATAATTTCATATATATGCAGTCGTTAGACCTTGAGAACTTTCGTTTAAGACAAAAGCTAACGTCGTAGCTCCAACGTTTCAAAAGCTATGTCACAGGAAAGATAAAAAATATGCCAAATTCCAAGTTATAGTGCGTCACTTTAAATCCCCACTTAGAGGAACAAAGTCTTTGATTTCAGGGTATCGAGTGATATATTTAAATTTTTGGTATAGAGGATACATTTTGAGCTACAATGCAATACGGTTGCAAAACCATAGGCGAATTAAACAAATTCCTCCATCTGAGAGAGGTCATCTAGTTATTCATTCATCTATTTAGTCATCTAGGCTAATCAGTAGATTGTTAATGATTGCATACCATAATTAATATTATCTCATGTATATTTTTAATTGATTTTGAAAATAATAGGATGATTGAAAAAATGATGAAATGGTGATCAATAATTTAATCTTTTAACAATTTAGTATTTGTTCTAATTTATAGTTATATATAAAATGATAAAAATAGTTAATGAGAATTAATTTAGCTTTCGTCTTTTTAGAAAGGTACATAATAAATAACTGTGGGATTAATTCCGGACCGGACTCGAAAAATAGATGAAGTAGAAAAGAAGATTTATTTTAGGAAGGCACGGAAAATTGAATAACTCTTATTGCTCACGAACTAAAGAATTCAAATATATGTATATGTAATCTAAAACCTTAGCGATGACAACTGACCGAAGGCCAGTAGGTGACCAAATGATTTATCATCTCAGAGCGATATTTCAGATGATTAAATGTACATAAATAAATATATGTGTTTCATTTCACGTTCCCTTTATATATATATATATATATAAAACTTTTTATATCAATAATAAAACTTTGTTTTGACGACCAACATTGACAAAACTACAATCCCAAGAAACCAACCGCGAAAGATCCTACACAGTTCTTTATGCACTAACACTCTAGGAGAGGATATAAAAAAAAACTAAACATAAACAAAAACAATCACGCAATTACATACAAAAATTCGACCACTTTATTTAAACTTTAGACTAATACGAAGGACAAAGAGAAAATTGAGCAACAATCTTATAGTGTACGAAATTCCCTGTGAAGAGAACTGCGGGAAATTCTATTTTGGTACTTCAGTATCAGTAACAGTATCTCAGAAGAAGGGTAGATTAACACAAACACAGCTGTACCTCAATAATAAACAACCCAAAAAACCTGACTAAACTGTTCTCACCAAAAACTTTAGGCAAACAGGACATAAATTCAAATTTGATACAACAAAAATCATACATTTGGAAAAATACAACTTTAAGCAACATTTAAAAGAAATGATTACTATAGAAAAACATAAGAATAGGGCTATCAACAAAAAAAAGGATGTTCGAAACTTAAATTCATATTACTCAAGCCTAATAAATACATAAGACAAAATTAATATCACTAAATATAAATAGAAAAAATACAAAACAGAAATAACAGATGGACTACCTAATAGAAAAAAACGGTTACGGGTTGGAAAAACCAAAACACACAATCTACCTCCATATCAACCCTATTCACGAACATAGAGTAAATTGGATCGCAGCAATATAGAACGAACGGTAATAAACAAAAACTGTAAGTAATGATTTAATTGTAATAGTTATTAATCTTAAATGATACCATGAACTTTCATAATAATTAGTTGTTATATTGTTATAATAAATTGTATGTTAAAAAAAAAAACTATTTATTTCATTGTATGGCATGACTATGCAAACGATAAAGTTACAAAACGTCGCCTGAATAAAGTTGCATTATTGACCAATCCTCAAGACCCACAAAAATATATATATTTTTTTAAAAAATATTTTTTCCTCTGTAGTAAGCTCTACAGAAGAAGTGTATACTTTAAAAAAATGTGTTTTACACCATGTAAAAAGCATATTATATACATAAAATGTTATTACAAGATTATTACAGTATTATTACAATATTTTTATAATACAATAGGAAGAGAAAAACAATATGCAAACAAATAGAAAAAGAAATACAATATACAAACTAATAGAAAGAGAAATACAATTTACAAACCAAAATAAAGAGTTATACAATATATTAGAAAGAACATAACACAAAAAAAGAAGAGGTGAGAGATAATAGAAAATAAAATAGAAAAAATAAATGAAATACAACTGAAAAGAAAGAAAATTAGCCCTGGTTCATTATTTTAATGAATTTATTACGTGTTACTACTGTAAATGGATTTTGTTTTGGGTTTTAACGATGATTTTCAAAGATGGAAGTTTTAGAGTTGGTTTGGTAACCTGTCTGTAAGTAGGAGTTCGGTTGATTTGAATTTGATCAATTTTTGTAAATTGATTTAGAAGCGACATAGTATATTATATCGATCACTGTGAGTAAGTTTGTCTTGAGACCTTTACTTAAGACTGTAAACTCCGAAAAAATTTTTATATCATTTGTAGTAAATATTAACATAAATAGTTAATTGAGCTAATATTGCTACAGTATTTGACACACAAAACTTTGAACAATAAATAAAACAGTCACTGTTTTAATGAAGAAGAGATATTAGTATCATTTGTAGGTGCTTGAAAGTATATATCAAAGGCGCCTAACACTTCTAAGATAAGCACTGCTTGGATGTGATCCCTTTAACGGTTCTAGGCTAAATCTGGATGCTATTTCAACATATTCGACCACCTCCGTTTCTTTTTAATATCAACTTTAATACGATAGAAGAACTAGTTCGGTAATTTTTACACAGAAAAGTGTTTTGTTATTTCAGTTTTTAATTCTTTGTTATCGGTTATACCGGTAAATCTTTAGGAAAAGTTGAAAGAAGTCTGTTTTATAAAACGAGCGTTTTACACGAGTTTTACTGTATTTACACGAGCGTAAAAACGTTTGACAAACTAGTTTGATTTCTTAATCTTGCTTAGACCTTGGAAGGTGGAAATACTTTGCACGTGTGTGGACTCCTAAACTAGTATAAGAAACTTCCAAAGAAGTTAATGTAAAACGTGGCACTTAAAACAGATCCAGTAGAGATAATAAAATAATAACTGTATTAATATAAAAAAAACCAATATATTCGTAAAAATAATAGTCATGGGATTCTACTGGCAAATGAAATCTCTTAAAACTTTTATATATACTTAGATAATTAAAAATATTAATGATAAAGTAAATTTACTTAATTTATTGGTTGTCTTACTTTTCAGCATATTACTGGCTACCTAAATAAATAATCGTGTGTTTATTTATCAATTATGAATATAGAAAAGTGTGACTTATAAAGATAAATTAAAGCAAATTCATATCCAGATTGACATATCTTAAAATTTTACTGATGTTTATTTTCAGTACAAAAATGTGATTGACTTTAAACGTTTAAATAATTAAAAATAAACATTTGTCTGTAATTACAATTTTAATTTAATTATAGTCAAAAAACTTTACTTACAGATTTTTATTGAATAACAAATAATATTTTGAAAATTATTGACTGAATATTGAACAGATAATTATTTTTATTTATTTGTAAGCTAAATAATACAACTTACTGACCACAGCAGTCACCAGTCGATAAATTTTTGTTCAATGTTTCAATTCTTGCAAATTTAGTTGGAACTTAATCGGCATCTACGCTTCCAGCATTAATGCCAAGACAGCCCTAACCAACGAACAAGAAGCTGTAGCCACCATCACTAATGCGCTTAAAAGTATTGGGATTAGGGTGAACCTTGGCAAATTGGACGCCATCGTGATGTCGTTCCAAAAAGGAAAGAAGCCACTGCCTACCACCTTCAAAGTGGATGAAGTCGACCAGCGAATCTCCACCTCCGTTCTCTACCTGGGCGTCACACTGGATAGGCACCTCACCTTCTCCAGTCACGTTCGGGAGAGATTTAAGCTATTTAAGCTAAAGTAAGAGCTACAGGCTCTTCCATCTCCTGAAATCCCCGCAACTCTCACTAAGGCTGAAGCTGCAAATCTACAAGGCGATAATCCGCCCGACTCTGCTCTTCTGCCGCTCTGTCACTTCTACCAAACCACGCTTGAAAAGCTGCAGAGCTATCAGAATTCCGTCATCCGGCGAATCGTCCGTGGAACAACTCTACAGAGTGCCAGAAACATCACCAATCACCAGGAACTCCAGCTTTCCTCTGTGCTGGAGTATATAGGCCGAAGGCACATCAAATTTTTTGATGGGCTGAAGGCCTGTGCCAACCCACTCTTCAGAGAGATCGCCCCTCCAACAAGACCTGGAGTGGCAAAGCACTCTCCCCTTGGTAGACGTTCTTGCCGAGGGAAGGACTCCGGGATCTGCAGCTTGAAGTCACCACACCACCACCACCAGTCGGAATGATCCCTCTCCATTCTCCGTTAGCCCCCAGTTATTATACCACCAGTGTATACCCGACTTCAGCGGACATTGTAATTAGTCTTATAATGCCAAACGGTAAACAAAGATGTAATTTGTATTTTGTATATATATGTGTGTATACAATATATTATATTATAATATACAATCATATATTATTGTATTTTGTATTTAAATAAAGAGGTTTTGAAAATAAAATAAAAAAAAATTCACTACAAAAAATTAGTATACACTACGATAATCAGACCAAGTTGGACTTATGGAATTGAGCTCTGGGGCTCTACCAAACCATCAAATTCCTACCACATCCAATCCTTACAATCCAAAATCCTACGTAGAATCCTTGATGCTCCTTATTACGTTACAAATAAACTCATTCACAAAGACCTTAACATCCCATTCGTTGCAGATTTGGCCCAAAACAGATATGCGTCTTTTCATTCCAAACTCCTTACCCTTCCTAACCCATTAATTCTTAATCTTTCATCCTTAACAATCCCTGATAACCCTCCGAGGCGTCTGAAAAGAAGACCACGGGACTTACTAATTTAAATTAATGCTGGAATTGGTGGTACAATGGGTGGTTCCTTCCCAAGATTTTCAAGTGTATATGAAACATACAACATATTAACTTATTGTATTTATTATTTGTACAGTTGTAAATCACATTAAATAAATAAAAAAAAATTTCCGTTACTATAAAAATTCATATTGTAGGGTTTTTCCGAGATGGGAATAACGAATATAATTTTTATTTCTGCCAAGAATACTACAATTTATCAAAATATTGACCGGTCTCGGTTTTTCGCGTTGGATGTCTATTTTCCCATTTTTTATTGTTTAGTTGTATGTAAAATTCTTAAAAATTTGCATTTATCTATCATTTTTTATTTCTAACAATGTAAATTGATTATTTTTTAAATAAACAAAATTAAAAGTACTCTAGAGGAAGATTTTTTTGAAGTTTTGACTTTAAAGGACTGTAATTTCAATAAGAATAAGATCATTTTAGTGTTTAATGACGTTTCACTCCTTATTGATTCACCGAGTTTAATAAAAAATGTGAAAAAACTTTTTAATAAAGTGGCACTTTCGTTAGGTCGAATTCAGCAAAAAAATTATTGAATTGTTTCAGGCAGAGAATTAGAATGAAATGGCATCAAATGTGGGAAAATGTTACTCACAATAAATTACGGGAAAGTAAAAGTGATGTTTCCCCTTGGATATCATCCACTAAAAATGTGCCCAGAAAGGAGGTGATTTTGACGCACCTTCGAATAGGTCATACGGAACTGACCCACGATTACTTTATGGCCCGCAATTCTCCACCTCTATGCCAGACTTGCGGAACGCAACTTATCGTAAAACACATCTTAACCGAATGCTAAGCATACAACTCCATCAAATCTTTGTATGAATCACCAGCAGATCTCCATTGCATTTTGCAGTATAACAACCAGACTATAGTTAAACTTTTCGAATTTCTGAACCACTCAAAACTTTACCATAAAATTTAATAAAATTGTACCACAAGTTCCCATTTTTCAATAATTATACATTTAAATTCCGAAATCAAGATAATAAGGACTATTAAAAATTTCTGATATTAAGGAAATAAAGTCTAATAAAAATTTCGAAAATTAAGGCAGTAATGACCCCGAAGTGGTTGATGCCTTAAAATAATAATAATAATAAAAATATGTAATTTTAGTTAAATAAGACTTTTTATTTTTAAGCTAGATGTATTCTATACATTTGTAAATGAAAGTAAAAATCAGGAGATATACATGTCCTGAAGCCAATGGACATCAATTTTGCTTAAAATGTTTAGGTCCAGCCAATATAGAACAGAAAGGGCTCACAGTGGAGTATTCTAGGTAATTTATTAAAATTTATTCATTTTTTTGTGTTTTATGGTTTTGTTGCGAATTTTAATTTTACCGCCTCAATTTATTATTTTCATATTTATTTTATACTGAATTAAAGAGGAGTAAATTACCAAAATGTTTGATTATTGGTTGTAGAATTGCAACCGTAGTATGGTGTAAGGTATACTTTATTTTTTGGAGGAGAAGAAGAAGACACAGAGACAATGCCATAATACAACAATTATCTACATACTACTATGTACATCTTAACTCTTGTAATGCACTCTGATTACTCTCTAGAATCTAGCAAATAGAATCATCAAATTTCTTATGTAAGGAGATCCAGAATTGGCTGTTGGTAGTAGGAGGAATTTGGAATAAATAGAGCCAAAGCTATGGCACCTTCCTATGTTGTATATTGTAAGAGGCGTGACACAAACTATATCTAGTTTTATCGATAGGCATAGAAACCTTCGATATGTTGAGGTGTAAAAGAATAAAAATGGCTAGAAGGAGTTGTCGTGAAAAACGGAAATCAAGAGAACAGTTTCAGAAGGTCTATTCCCTTGAAAGAGAATAAAATACAGAGACTATGCCATAATATATACAACAACTTACTAAAGTTGTGTATAATGAGTGTGTATAATTGTATATGTACACTACAGTTACGTTTTTATTGCTGTTCGTTTTTGATTTTAACATTTAAACTATTATTTCAAATATTCACACTGTACAATGACTCCAGATGAATTGAAAACGTAATAGGATAATCGCGAACCAATCTGAAACCCTTTACCCAGTTTTGAGAAACGAATGCAAAGGCGAACCTCAACTGCTACGGTGCAGTAGAAAAACTCGGCTGGTGGAGGCGGTAGCGGGGGTAGGGAGAAGGCAGTTGGGGGCGGCAGTCTATCTCTTGCAGGCAGCCGGAGCACATCTCTCTCGTCTAGGAGTTCTCTCTTGAGATCGCGGTACGGCATGTAATATGGCAGGTCTATCTTTACTGCTTCTTCTTGTAGCCATCGTCGCTACATCAGCAAAAGGTGACGTTAATAAAGTTTTATCTCCTCTAGTATTGAAAAAAAAAAGAAAAGAACATATATATTTATTTTAAGTGTTGTAGAATATTGCTCCAATAATCATCATTTTTGTCACAACCACTCTATTTGCAACGACCAGCATAAACAATTTTTATGCTAAAATTTCTCTTAACTTGAAGTTAAAACTTCCCAGTTATTTTGAAACTAAATTCTTTTAAAATTACAAATATAATTTATGAATAATAAGAAAAATCGTTCTTAAATTCTGACACCTCCATTACTCTAAATAGTTGAAGAAATAATATATTTATCTTTAGCCCTAATGGTATCTATCCTATAGTAGGTATTGCATTCAAAAACTAGCGAAATCCATTTTCAAATTGTTAATTTATTTTTTGATATACTGTGTTTACGTTATATCATCATTACGAGATATGGGAATTTTTTCCAAAACAGATTATATTTAACAGTATTCCGAAAAAGAAATTTACTTCGTGATAATCTATTACCGGAACCGTCAATTAAAATAAATTAAAATTGGATTTCACCGGTTTTGTGATACTACACCTCAACAGTTACTATAAGGATATAAATGAACATTTTTTTTTTTTTTATATAAAATGATGAAATAGTAATGTTTGTTATTAAGTAATCATTTAGTGTTGTGAGGAGATGTGAGATGATCTTATTATTTGCAATTACTTATATAGGGTGATCAAAAAATTGTATCTAATCACTTATTGGACCCAGAATATATAACATACAAAAATGTTAAAATTAAATTTAAAAATCACCCGTATTAAGGTGATAAAGGTAATAAAAATATCAATAAATGATTATTATAATCACCATAATAATGTATTGATTTTTAGATGAAAAATTATTCATACAATGAAAAATTTATTATAATCACCACAAATTTTTAAATATTTATCTAGAGGACATCAGTTCTCAATAATAAAAAAAGATTTTGTTCAACCAAGAACAAATGTTCTTAGTAGAACATAGTATAGTAGTATCTGAAACTATAAGTTGTTGAATCATGTTTTATGGTGGAAAAAAAGAGAATAATTTAAACAATATAATTGTTTAAATTATTCTATTTTTTTCCATATGGTTTTACAGCCTAATTTTATAGACCATTCTATGCCGCGTCAATTAAACCGGGAAATCGGAAAAATATCAGTAAATATTGAAAAATAAAAAAAAATAGATACTTGGTGGTATATTCGAGAATATTTATACAAAATTTTTACATTGATGTTCTAATTTTCTTTCACTTATTATATTGGTTTAAAAGATATGAAATTTTTAGTGGTATTAACAATAAAAGACAAACTATTTGCATTATTAAAGAGAAATATTTGCGTCAAAGAATTTTCGTAAATCTTCATGAAACGATTGTGTATATTGGTCATTGGGAGGAGTATGATGAAAACAAATGACTAATGAAATTAAGGAAATAAATGATTTTTTAGTTTATACTTTGTCTCAATATGAAATCGTAAAAATAAATAAATAATTTATGTAAGCATACCCGTAAATTAAAATCAAAACCTCAGTCAATTAGACAGTGGACTAAATCGCGAATATATACCCAAAAAAATCAAACCAAGAAGAAAAATAAAGTCAAATTTGAATGAAAAATGTTAATGAATTATATATTTAATAGCCTTAAAAATAAAAGTCTCTAAAATAACGTTACAAATTAACAAACATCAACTTAATTTACTCAATTGGAGTAAAAAAATGGATTACAATTATTCAATTACAATGCATACCAAATTAATTTTTTTAAAGTGTTCATAAAATTGTATGTAATAATGTCATATTCATTTGCCATGCCTAATTATTTCACGGAAAAATAGTTTAATATGATGATAACTGATAAGAGGTAGAAGCTATATAAATCAGAGAAGTTGAAAATCAAAATCAATAATGTAATAATATTATAGAAAAAAATGAAAAAAAAACAAAACAATTAATGATTTTTTATTTTGCTTTTAGTTTACCTCCCTATCTTGTCAGTGACCAAACTATTTTAACAATGGTAGGAATTTAACATTTACATCCGTGGGACCAATAAAAGAGGGGTACATATAGATCGGATTCGAACCGCCGTCGCTGCATTTGCAAATTTGTTAAATTTAAACAGGTGACGTCTCAATTTCATCTGCATATATGAAAATTATACGACAGATTATTAAATATAGATTATGTTTAAATTAAAGAAGTTGAAAATAAGAATAATATTATAAACTCATTATATCTTTTTCATTTTGCTGAATATATTTGAAGGAAGATCAGTTTAGAACGTTCTCCACACGCAAATGATTTGGCATCGAATACCGTGAGACATCGTATGCAATGAAAATTTCTAATTATTAGCAAGCCGTGTTCAATTTTAGAAATAGAAAGTATTTCTTTTGTGAGAAGTGTTTTACCACCTTTTCATTATAATTATAAGAAGGAAAATTCAATTTTTTAGTAATTTTTTATACACTAATTATTAGTAAGCAGTGTTCAATTTTAGAAATAGAAAGTATTTCTTTTGTGAGAAGTGTTTTACCACCTTTTCATTATAAT
>NW_027109163.1:262980-265412 GCF_000696795.3 Halyomorpha halys
GTGTATATGTATATAAATGTATGTATATGTATATATATAAATGACATAATTTCACAATGGAAATTGACAAATGTGAGGTAAATATCAATTACGAGAATTTGAATTGGATACATTAACATATAGATAAAAATTGTTGATAAGATTAAATTATTGGTTAGAATTTTAGAATACAAAAGTACATGAGTATAGGGTAAATCCCAAAACGGTGTTCATGTACAAAATATGGAATAGCAAAATATTCTAATTACAATATTTCTTCATATCAGCATTTTTTTTAAAAAATATTTTTTAGTAGAAGTAGTAATTGGTTACGTGTTTTAAGTTGTTCACTCAAAATTAATTTGATTAAAATTAATATGAAATAATATATTAAAGTGAAAATATATACCGTTAGAACCCATAAAGGTTCAAGGGATTCATTACATTGTTAACAAGTACTTTTAGAACCACGCTTGTACAAGGAGGTGATTATTTCATGATCAAATAATTATCTGCAACTGCCGGATTCAATAATATAATAATATATACAATAATAATTAATATTATTCTATAATATTATTAATTAATAATAATAATTAAATAATATGCACAGAAAAATAATGATTCACTTTTTAAGCTGAGAGTCATTTTAGATGTCAGAAAAAAAACTTTACTTTGTTAATTTTAGGAATAGCAGTATCAAATGTGAATTATCAGAATTTTCAAACTTCGTTCCTAAGAATATTTAAATTTAATTTCTGCAATTAATTATAAGAAGTTATTTGGATGTACTAAATTTCTTATGTATTTCTAGTTTCATAAAAAAAAAAACTGTTAATAGTACCTTATTTTAGTGTTTACCAATGTAAAAAGAAAAGAATAAAGATTTATTATCGAAAATATTGGAATTTCACGACATAATAGGTAAAGAGGATTCTCTTATCAATTCTGGCCAATATAATACTGTGACCATATAAAGCGTTATTGGTTTTATTTTGATCTTTTTTTAATAAAAAAAATAAACAGCTTTAAATACCGTGGCTATCCTTTAACTTTTATTTCTCAGTTCCAAGGTGGAATGTGTTGTGAATATAAAAGACTTACAGTTTTTACTAGAAAATTACGCAAATTTAAAAAAGAAAAAAGTAACATTTTTTCCTATGTGAATAATTCTTATTTGAGATTCAATATTTTAAAGCTTTACTAGCATAAAAGTCAATAAAAAGTTTTTGTAATTTTTAAAATACCTTAATTTTTGTTGATTATGTTCCACTCTAATATTTAGAGATAAGATTTAGGTTCTACTTTAAATTAATTTGTTATTATTTCTACTTTAACGATTCAAAATGTGAAGAAAAAAATTGAATAAAAATTCGGCAGCTATTTGACTAATTTTTTTTAATACACCTTACTTTATTTTCCTTGTTTATATACTTAATTTGATTTTTTAGCATAAGCTGATTGTCATTCGACAAATATAATATTGAGTTAAATATATCTCTTCTCAATACAAAGGTTGATTTTTGTTTTATGCTACAGTTTACGTTGGGCTTAATGTGGAATAGTTGATATTCTTTTAAAATTTTTATTCTTTATTTTAAAAACACTACATAAAGATGAACTTCAATATTTGACTACTGTTTAATAATTCAGTTTTCGTTTTTCAATGGATGAATTATGAGACAATTATTACTGCCAATTTGAATTTTGAGAATTAATCCTGAGAGGCTGTTGAGAGTTAACTAATTGATTGTGTTTATAAACCAATTTTTAACTGGTATACGACTGTTTTTTGGTTGTTTGTCACATAGAATTTGTTGTTACTTGTCTCATAGTGATATGATGTTTTCATTTATTTATTGTTACTTACTGAAAAAACTTTGTGACTTCGCCCGGTTTTTCCCGTAGTATTCAAATATCTAAATTGTATAAGGAAGAGATTGTCAGAGTAGAGATTTGAGAATAAAACAAAAAAAATATTTTAAAAATATTTTTTGGTTGGTGACGTTCCGGCCCATATTTCAGGCTTTGAAGCCGTCAAGACCTAAACAGAAGAAATTGAAAATATCAGTATATTTCTTTATAATTCTATTTTAATCGTATTTGTATCTTATTCTATTTAGCCCCAGAGATGGGCTGTGGTATGGCTTAAAATATCAGTATCTAATAAATAGTTTTCTGATTGCCGTTTTAGCGCACTTACTCAGCCTCCACTGGCTCATTGCCAGTGACATGCTGAGAGGGCTGTGCTGGGATCTCAAAGGGCCCCGCTCTACCCCTCCTGCATGGGGGATTTAGTGAGTTCAGTGATCCTTAGGTCGAGATTGTAAATATTGTATATAATTTATTTAAATTAAAGTTTAATTATGTTCATTTTATTTATTTATTTTTCTGTTTATATACAGATATATGTAGAGATTTTATGAATTTGCTTTTATATTTATAAATCTTTT
>NW_027109163.1:266437-268305 GCF_000696795.3 Halyomorpha halys
TATTTTTAGATTAAAAACTTCCGATTTGAATATATTTTATTTTAAATTATTATATGTTGCACAACGTTTACGGACCACTGTTCCATATTCATGTACTACAATAACACATAATTAGTCAAACTTTTAATTTCACATGAATATGGGATAGTGGTCTCGAAACGTAGTGCAACATATGATAATTTAAAATAAAATTTATTCAAATTGGAAGTTTTTAACCTCAAACAATTCATTGTAATTGTTTTTATATTATTACCATATTAATCCCTAACGCATAACACAAATATTTTTGAACATACTTCAATAATTGACTTGTCACAATTCATTAACAAAATGTTTTTTTACTTGCACGCTAATTATCCATGTCATATAATCTTTAAAACCAAAACAATTATCAAAATACTATCATAACAATTTCAGAATATTTTTTAATAAATTGGCTATTTACTAACAAAACATGAATAATCTAGATACAATTATTCTTTAAAA
This sequence comes from Halyomorpha halys, assembly GCF_000696795.3. NCBI lineage: Eukaryota > Metazoa > Arthropoda > Insecta > Hemiptera > Pentatomidae > Halyomorpha > Halyomorpha halys. Next base: position 266,924 of record NW_027109163.1, read on the forward strand.
AGAAATTCTTTTTACAAGTCTATTAATGTGTTTCCAGAAGAGTCTTGACTTTCGTTCAGATGTGGAAGGCACCCGACTACTATACTAAGATTCATATAAATCACTAACTATTCACTAATATATTTCAAGAGATATGCAATAATATCGCGTCTCTTAGAAGAAATGTAATAGATAGAGTTATTTCCGTAGTCGGTTTTGTTTTTCATTAAATTTTTTTTTTAACCCATTAAATTTTTATTATACATGTCTGCCTTATATATCCAATTATTACAGTATCACGTATTAACAGAATAACATCATATCAAGAATTTATGTGAACAAAAACAAAGGAACAATCAATAAATAAATAAATAAAAAAAAAAAAAAGCTGACGACAGAAAGCTGCTTGAGATTTATAGTTGTTTTAATTATAGGAGAAAATACAAAATATTATATTTATTTATGAATATTACTTCGTTTCAGAAGGGTTGTGGAGAGAAATCTAGGGCCCTGGGGGCAGATTTTCCGGAGTCCTTCAAATATTGAATTCAACCACGGAATTCAAACATGGACTTCAATAATTTGTGCAAAAAAAAAAAAATAATGTAAGGATATAACATAATTATTATATCATGTAATATAAATATTTCTATATTTATTACAAAATAAAACTTGGTCGGCCGAGGTGTCCCCTTCCGAGACTGGTTCAGGGGCTGTTGTTCAGCCTAATTTATTGCATACAAATTTATTAGTAAAAATAAGTAAGTTGGAGGCCTAATAAACTATTAGGCACATTTTTTTCCCTATCTCCTGTTATTATCTTAGTTTCTGAAGAAATTGATTAGTTATCTTCGTACTTACAGACCTCACACTGCTACAGTGCAGTTTGAGATCTGAATCTTTTTGTTAATTTGATATTTTAACATATTCCTGGTGATAGGGATGGTTTCAGTTATGCCTATGCTCAAGAATTTAAACCGAAATTAAAAAAAAAAAAAGTATTCTAGAAATGGTTGTTGCTAAGGTTTTAGGGCACTTAGTGGTGTCACTGTTGAATGATGGGTTAGCCAGATTTAAATATGGAGTAAGGGGCGAGTGAGGAAGATGAGATTTCCTCCAATTATTTTCGGTGTAATGTGAGATTGTTATACCATGTAAATTTAAAACTCATTTTAAATGGTTTGGGTAATGGATTAGCTTCCATTGGTATGAAGTGTTGATTACAATTATGGTCATATGCAAGTTTATCTTTCTTTTGTATTTTAAATTTTTTTGTTTTTAGTACCTTCGGGTTGTAGCGTAATGTTTAAAGCCTACAGCCTTCCCCAACGGCATATCGTAGGCAAAAAATGAAATGCTTTAAAGCAAATAACTGTTAAGCTTTATCTGTTAATCCTAAATGT
>NW_027109163.1:268931-272436 GCF_000696795.3 Halyomorpha halys
ATTTTATTATACGTTACCAATACAACTAATAATAAAGCTTTTTACTTACGGAGCCGATCTCTTGTTCATGCATTATTTTTCTTTTACAAATTAGCCCGTGGTATATTAAAACAAGTGTTAAAAATATTCATAGCAAAAATCATTTTTTTCTAAAATGTTACATCCACTCACTTTATCTTCATATCATTACAGGAAGGTATTCGTTTTATTATAGTTTACTGTTGGTATAATCTGTGTCATTAATTATATCTGAGTGCATTTCACGCATATATTAACAATTTTAAGATCGGTATGTATTGTATTTATTTATTCTTATGTGTTTTTTAATAATTTTTGTTGACAAAATTTTAAGAAAATATTTTCATTTCTCTGGGTTTTTTTTTTTATGGCCCTCTAAAGTGAGTATATAAAGTTTCATTTTTCAGGGTCAACCCTAAAAAAAATATTTACTGATCCAAAAGGGAATAAAACTAGGAGCTCTGGGAACATCGAAACAACATGCTCAGCTAACATGGCTTCCTTTCTAAAAATCCAGTAATTTGCGACAAATAGTTTTTTCACATTTATCAGATTTAAAAAAGATCTCATCTTTATTCTGATTCTTTATCCACCTGCCTTCTAAGAATGATCATTGTGATATACAGAAAATATTCTTATACGAACAAACTATCATGGTAATGATTTAAAATTTAATTACCATGACGCTAAACTGTCAATAAAATAACTATCTTTGACTGGAACAGGAGATAATCCTGGCAGTGAAGTGTGAGTTCTGACTGCGTCTTGTTGTATAATTGCTGGACAGTCTTAAATAATAATTTGCACCTCACATCCAAATATTTAAAACTTTTTTAATGGTTATTCTGAACAGGTCATTACACAGGTGAATGGCAGGTTAAAAATTGTGTGTTGATAAGAAATTGATAATGTTAAGTTGATCTATAATTAAAAGTTTTAAAAATTAACGAAATTGTGACAAAGTAGGTCGATTTGACTAATATTAATGGCCTGGGCTGAATAGCCTGAAAAAGGTTTTTAAATACCTGATATAAGGTGTAAATTTATATTTAAGATTGTCTTTGAGGATGGCCAAATTGGCTGAAACATTGGCTAGTTAATGAGATAATAACAAGTGTTGAAACTTAAGCTGGAAACTAATTAATTTATTTTAACAACAAATACCAGTCTGAAGAAGTTGAAAAGATTATATACAAAGTAATATCCTTAATTGAGTTATATATATATTATGTATGATAACATGTATTACATTACATCATTGTATACATTATGTATGATAACATGTATCATTACATGATGATGACATGTAAATTATGGATAAACCGTGATATAAACTAGTTGACGATCTGGGAAAAAATCTATATATTTGAGATGATTTTGAAGTATTGGATTTTATAGAAAAACCATAGAAAATTTAGTAATTCCTATAGAATTCTCAATTCTGCCAAATTATAAAAGCTTGTTTAGCACATATTTTAGCATAGCTTCCTTAATATTTCGATCTTTTTTTCCCTCTTATCCTTTTCATATTTATTTTTTTGGTCAATGATTACTTCCATTTTATGTTTTGATTTTTCGTTTGATTTTAAAATAAGACGAAGCATATTTGAAATATAGGCATATCCAGGAAATAGGATTTTAACCAAAAGTAAGAAAAGAAGAGAATTATATTTACTATGTTTACATTAATCCCCATCTTTTCTCCAACTTCTAGCCAAATAGGACTTGCCGTTTTCAAAATATATGTCAAGGAAAGTAAGTTTGCGCATGGGTAAGCGAAAGAATTGGATGGACTTGTAAAAATTGATATGAAATCAATTTTTATACTAATCTATTATTTTTCTAAAAATTCGACGAGGTATATTTGAAATATTAGTGTGTCAAGGAGTATGTAGTTTTTTTTTCTTTCGAAGAAAAAGCATTTACGAATGTTGCTAAAAGTTATGTGCGTATTTCTGTATCTATGTATGAAGTATGTATTAAAGTATGTATTTATGTATATATATATATATATATAAAGTAAAGTATGTATGTATATATGAAGTATTTATTAAAGCATTTTATTTTTATTATTTATTTAGGAGGATCTCTCTAATAATGAACCTAATTAGGAAACAGTTCTCGAACACATAGAATAATATCTATTTTGTTTTAAGCTAAAAAAAATTATAAACGAATACAAAACACTATGACTCACATATCACATATTATTTTTGAGCAGCCTAAGTTGTATATCCCATGCTATCGTATGTGACAGGTGAATACTCTCACAGAAAATGCTTTGCCATATAATTAAATTAAACTCTAGACGATTTAAGCCCTGGAAGAGTGTGTAACTGTCTCCAGAGGCGGCATTTTGGAAGTTACCGCCTGGAGTGAGATGGCCAGAAGAGGATTTAAAAGGATATGACATTTTGCTGGGGGTTACAGTGGAGGTTTATTAACCCCCGCTCAGATGGCTCCGGAGCTGTCAGTTATATTTGTTCTCTATATTTTATCAAGTTCCAGTTTATTACTTTTTCTTTTCAAGAGGGAGTATTCTTAGTGCTATGAATCGCGCCATACATCACAAGGGTGTAACAATAAACATCTTAGAGGTTTATTAAACCCGATAAGATTCAAATTTATAGTTCGTTAAATTTTATTTTCAATAGTTGTTTTTTATTTAGTTGTTTCTATTACTGAATAGCAACAAGTGATAGTTCTACAATATAATGCGTAATTATTGTTATTGACAATTTTTATAATGATCGTTATTTAACATTTATTATACTGTAGACTAGATATCTCTTATAACAGCGCCTTTGCCTACAAACATAAAACTTCCTCTTCAGTTATTATCCAGAAAGAGCTATTTCAAACCAACTTAAATTCTTTTTTGAATGGTCTGAGGACTCCTGATTGGTATGACCATTAATCAGATTTCTATATAAGTTGCCTTTCTAGCAAAGTTAGTCATGTTCCCTCTTACATCGAACAGTTCATAGCTACCATATTCTTAGTATTGTGTCAAATGTTTGATAAAGTATCCATTAATGTGGATTCTTTTTACTTCAATGTCTTTCAAAAGGTTCTTCATTCTTCACTGTTCAAGAATGTTTTGTCCTGACAGACTTTCTTTCACCTTACCTTTCAATTGTACTCGGGGTATTTCTTTTTTCTTTCTTACTTCTGATTCCGATTCCATGGTTATCATTAGAAATCACATTCTGCAGACATGCATTCAACGTGTCCAAACCAACTTCATCTTTTTCGTCTGGAGTTGAAACAATGTTTTCCTGCCTGGATTTACTCGCACTTCTTCTCCAGTAGCTCATTTCTGTAACTAACTGCCTTTTGCGGACTATAGCATCAATGAATGATGTTTCAGAAACATATATTGTTCAAGACTAAAATATAGATTTATATGTAAGTTTCTTTGTAAAAGACTTTTTCTGTTCTCCTTATTGCTCGTTCGATAACACTGGTGGAAGTTCCTTTATTATTG
>NW_027109163.1:272614-275815 GCF_000696795.3 Halyomorpha halys
ACACTTTTTTTTCACTCCTACCTGGTCATTTCTGGTATATAAGGAGGATATCCCATGGGTAACCAACTATTCTAACTAGAATGGGACGGTCGAGTTTCCATTTCGTAGGCCACCATCAGATAAATTAAACCGGCCCAAGACAGAATCCGAGCAGTAAAAATGAGGTTGCTAAGGTCATATTATGTTTGATATTGACATGTTTATTCCATCGTATTTCAGTTGTTCCAGAGGCATTCCTCCAGAATATGGAGCTTTTCTGTTCTTTCCAATTTTAAAAACTTCTTTTATATCTTTGTTTGATATTTATTTATCTTTTTGCTGGTTCTCTATCATATCTGTCTTCCTTCAAAAATGTTTCAAAGTGTTCCATTCCCAAATACTTATATTTATTTTATTGGTTGTTTGTCTTCTTATTATTTTAAATACATCTCATATTTCCATTGATTATTTGCTTGTTTTTCTTAACTTATGCTACCATCAATGAGAGTGAGGCTGTATTTTCGAACACCAATTATTTTTCTAGTGTTACTGATCTTTAGTTTCGGATAAAAGAATGGACCGATTATCATGAACCCTGTGCAGCCTGAATCTTCCGATCCGTCTCCATCCATAAGTTGACTTATGCAAATGATGGTTTGTTGACAATTTTGGCATCATTATTAAAAAGGGCCATCAGCTTAGCATTTGTGTGCTGTCTCAAAGCTCCAGCATTACAAACCGCACCGTACATTCTAAGGAGAACTCGGCATTACTAAGCCTAGTGAATGACAGCTAATGTGTTCATGGAACTATATAGCATTTCGATCCTTTGATCAATTTCTATCTTTTCTATTTTTTGATCTTTTAATTTTAGCGATTGGAATATCTCGTCAAGCTCCTAACTCTTGCACTTCTCTGGATTGGGTCACAAAAGTTAAAAAAACAAAACATTTAATTTTTGCGTCTGCTCTAGGAACCACAGACGTATGAAATCAATTATTTTAGGAGAACAAACTATGCTTCCTGAATTTCTTTTTTAGTTCACTTGAAAGCTTCTTGGAATCAATGTCAAGGTGTTTCTCGGTTTTTTATATTTATTGACTTAAACAGGACTTTTGTGATGAAGCAAACACTATCTCAGTATAAAGGGTCACCTACATCTCTCGGCCAGGAAGTTACCAAAACTAACAATTTTCAAAATATTCGATGCATAATGAAACAATATAATCGATTAGAAGGTAGAAAAATAAATTAAGGGATTATTTTTACCTATTCATACACATGGAATTAGTAGTTAAATTAATGAAAATAGGATCAATAAGATTTCAATAAAATAAAATGCTGCAAAATTCAATTTCTTAAAAAATGATTAGATGACATAAATGATTTTTGTAATTTTTATTGATAAGTGCTGTCATAAGACCTCACTCTAACCCCTCAGCTGTAATTACAACCTCGTTTCTTGAATTTTTCATGTCTTCACTGGTGCTCAAGCAGAACATGGTGTAGTTGTTCTCAACGTCCTCTCGAGAAAACTTTCCTATTAGAAGGATTTTCCGTGTGATGAACATGAATTAATCAGCGGGCTACACCTACCTGGAACACCATCAGTGGATGAAGGAAGTGGCATTAAGGAAAGTAGTGCTGCTTAATAATTACAGAGCTACTCAGGGGGATTTGCATAGGAAAGAGAAAGTTACAGAAAGAGTTGACAGGACGGGCTCAGCTTGTAGGCAACTGAGATTAAATCCTTTGTAGTTGAGATGACCTGCTGCAAGGTAATCAGCCAGTTCTAGAACATGTGTCGTCTAACAGATAATGCTGTCTTTAATCACCTGCTTAACTTCTATTCCTCTTGTTTGTTTCGGTTCAATTTAAGTTTTAATGGTGACAAGTTTTAACTATATGCATCTAAAGTTTGGGATAAATGTTTTTAATCTAAAAAAAAGAGTTTTTAAGTGCATTGAAAAGAAAAGAAAATCATTACTATTTAGAATTGTTAGTTTTCAGCTATTATCGTCGTTTAAACTGATATCAAAATAACAACGTATTTATGTTTTGTATGATCACCTGAAGTTTTTAGGATAGTTTGAGTTCCTTTGTAATTTAGCGCTAACAAATATATAAAGATCATCTGTTTCTTTACGCGCATCACACAACTTTCACTTACCAAGCTGGAAGTCATAAATTTCAAACCAACAAATTTTATTTGGATTACTCAAGGTGTGAATAACAAATACCAACTTCGTTCCTGTAAATAATTCAACACTTTTACAAAATACAAGCACTACTTCATGAAGGGAAATGACAGACAACCACCTCATGGTTCTCTTCGCAGAGTTTTCCTGTTTCCCATGCTAGTCACACCTTCTAGCCCTTTCTTCCGCTTTTAACCTGTTTAGGAAAACTGATGAATTTCTTCACTGGGTCCCAATGTTGGTCTGAGCGCAGCATATAGCTCAGTGATTCAATCTCCAGTTTTCTGGTGTGATGCTACCTCTACTCAATCATTCCAATTCTTCTTTCTTCTACAAAACATATGCAAGTAAAAATCAAGTACTCCGTTGTTCTTCGATAGCCAGTCATGCAAGACATTCATAGGTGTTGTCCAATTTAAATCAGTATTGGTAGGCTCTAAAGTATCCATGTTTAGTCAACAGTAGAGTTACTTAAAATCCTCAAATTCTCCTCTCCGTGTCGGCGATCATACCACAAACCAACATCGGGTATCAACTAGTAATTTCACCGACTGGATCTGAAGCATCCCAACACCATTGCCACTGATTATATGGTTGAGGGGACATCAGTAGTTAGAAGCATTCTGCTACTTTTTCGGGGACCTCTAACCTTGTGGATAAGGCGTGACAATAAGGAAACTACTATAGCAGATTTGGCGTTGATCTATTTCCTATAAACATTAAACCGAATACATTTATCAATCACAACTGAGAACGAATCTCACCCCTACCAAGTGTGATAGTGATGTTTTCTGCTAGTGACTAGGAGAGCCTCTGTTTTGTGATCTGCAAGCTGTGGTTGGCAATGAGGGTAACTTCTTCCAAGTACTTCACCACCACTACCACTACAACATCATCAGCGATTCCCACAACACAAGGTGGCTCCCTCAGGCATTGTAATCTTGAAAATGGCGTCGTAAGACGTTCCACAGAAGAAGCGCTAGTACGGAGCCCTATGGGACACCACCTTGTATCAATGCCTCAT
>NW_027109163.1:279727-294415 GCF_000696795.3 Halyomorpha halys
TGTGTGTGTGTGTGTGTGTGTGTGTGTGTGTGTGTGTGTGTGTGGTGTGCGTTCGTGCGTGTGGAAGTGTGTGTGTTTGTGCCTGTGTCTGTTTGTTTGTGCATATCTTAAAAACTAAAAGTAGCAAGAAACTGAAGTTACATATTTAAGCCAGTTATATTTTCGCTGAAATCTGACCGGGAGCGCCACTTAGGAATCACAGAATCGATTATTTCACATTTTTTCAAGAAAATTTGAGAGCTCGTTAGTTCTAAATATAAAACGATTTTCCTCTAAAGTACTATTAATTTATTTTATTTAAATAAACAAGTTTTGATTGTTAAAATTTTTTTCATGACAATCTTCCTCTTTATTTCTGGAATAGGGAGAGGAAGGGGGAGTTATCTAGTATCCAACTTATTTACACTATTGTGGGGCTCAAATTTCTTGTTACGTTACGAAATAGAAGTCTATCCTACTCTCCACCTCCAGCCGGTTCAGAACCAGGGCCGCCGAAGGTAACGCTTTGACTTCCCAGATCATTAATGGGCCTTAACTCAGGGTACTTTACTCGGTAAATATAATTTAGATTAAAGGAATTTGGCGAATAGGATGTGCGTGTGAGGTTGTAGGTCTTAGTAACGAACGGATCTCCGTTATATTAATAAACATTGAACAGAAAAATGTTAATTAACACAAAGCCTATAGTGCGTTCATAACTAAATGAAAGCAAGAATTGTTAGCCATAATAATATATTTATATTGGTTTAGCGGTATTCTTTAAATGTGAATAAGCAATAATATCGTGTATATTGCTCGTTGATTATTCAGAAATCGAGCAATATTTTGTTAATTAATTTATCAGTTAATTTATAGGATGTTGCTTTAATGTTTGATTGAATACATTTTACAAAATCTAATTGAAAATATGAAGTTTATTAGGCTTATTTTTTTAATTAATGAAACAAAGTAAAATTATTGATATAAATATAGATATTATTTTAGTGAACATTTAAAATCCTACTACTTGTTGCCGACTAGTCAGTGCCAGGATAACCAACGATGACAATTTTAATGAAATTTTTATACAAGTCAGTATGAAGAATATTAACGTAAAGACTTCAGTTGGTTTAAGCATATCAATAAGTATTAATTTTTCATAAATAGCAAGTATAGTAAAATAAGACAAGCTTTAAGTATCAGGTACTTTCAGTCACAACTTGGTGTCACTGTCAAATCCTCCGACCTTGACGTCAGTTACTTTTTCTGTCTACTTACGTTGTTGTCAGTTCCCCCCGGATACATTTTAGTTCCCCAAACATTCAACTTCCTTTACCGACGACCGATTCTTACTCAGTGTTATTTGATTCATGTACTCTACTTCTTTTAATGAAATTTAATTAGCTGTACGCTGGATTACAATTAATTCGTTGGATATTTTTTATATATTACCCTAATTTAATCGTTAAAATATTAGTGTTTTTTGGTAAATTCAGAGGTAAGAAAGTAAGGGAAGCGCCTACCCCTAAAGAAAAAGAAAATTTTAATTTTTGGAATCATAATTCAGCGTGTTCATCAACGATTATATTTTTTACGTTTGATCGATATTCTTCACTGTTTGACAGTATGCAGCCAAATACCGTAATAAATATTTTGTGTTCTTTAGCAATTTAGACCTTCAAGACTTGTTGGATCGGAAAAATTATTTAATTAGATAAAACAAATAACTATAAAATTAGATTTTATAATGGGGAATTAGATTCTCTGTGAGTCTGTCATAAAAAGTACCTTATTCCGGTGGGAATTCTGGATTTCAGTGCGTTCGAGAAGAACTGGAAGAAATTTCGACTTCGCTACAAAAATAAACTTCATTCACTATAACTAAAAGGACTCCTAAATAGTCTGTCGGAATGGCAGTAAAGCCAAAGAAAGATGTTTATACTCATCGTGTGAAGAATAATAGATACTTGAGAATATTGCTATGTACTAGTGGCAGATAATATATCGGGATGCCAGGATAATCGCTGAAGGCAATTATCCAAAAATAAGTTAATTAATTGATTATAAATTGAGTCCTAAAAAACTATTATAATAATTGAATTCCTTTCCAAAGGCTGTTTGTGTGTTTACCAGTTTACCAATTAAATACCTTTACATTTATAAAATGTTGTTACCATTAATTATATAGGATAATAAAGAGTGATATATTGGGTTATATAATAGTATATAAACTACCCCGTCTAAGCCTTCCTGTTGAGTGTGTCCGTCTGCTCTTCTAAATTTCCTCTGTCTTTTTCTCCCACTTCCCTTTTGGGGCGTTACCTTATTTTTAAATCTCTTCTCTGATTGGTTATCGATGTCCGAAGACTCCCGAGGCAGCCGTCCCCCCTCCTCGAAATTCTTTAAACTCTAGGAAATGGAGTGTCAGGCGAGTATTACGAAAGATATTGAGTGTAACCATTGAAGACTTTCTTTATGTGGCCTATATATGAACCGGAAATTGCTGCCTTCCAGCTATGGTCAGGGTCCTGGAGTAGCCTGGGGGCATTGTGGCTCTATAATTGCCGCTTTTAGAACCTCTTCCACCCTTGCAACCGATTTTTCAATTACGGTATTGAGAACAGTGTTATAAACAACGATCCTTAATGACTCTATATTGTCAAAATTCTTGATGAATAGTCTGAAATTATTATGAATTTGGTGATGAGCCTAGAGAAGAACATCTTTTGTTAGGTCATTCCTAATTTCCTCCCGAACAACCGGTTATTCTTGTTCGAGATCAAAAGACTCCGAAGACCCCAGTTCGGTGCCTCTCTTCCGTGATTCCTGCATCTATAGTAGTGCTGATTTACAAAATTGTGCTGTTGAGAAAATTTTAATTTTTGATATATAATCAGTTAATAATCCAATAAGATAGAAAATTATGATTAGGATTCATCTAATTAGTTCAAATTTTGTTAAATTTAATATTTGGCAAAATATATAGGCGAAAGATTTAAGTATTTCAATAATGTCCACTGCAGTATCAACTGCCCAAGGAAACCAAAAATTGATTTTTAGATTCTTGAAAAGATCTACCTAAGTGAATATGGTAATTCACTTCTGTTTGGTGATAGTACAACATAAAATTACTATTATACAGGTACTTAAAGGTTCCACCTTGTTGCATGTAGGAAAAGTCTGTAGTTTATTCGAGAAAGAAGAGAGAAAGAAGAGAGAAGAGAAGAACACACAATCTACACTACATTAGAGTTGAAGTTTATTAATGTTATAAAGCTAAATGAAACAAAAATATAAAACATTATAAACAAACTTATTTATACAAGATTATGATTCATTGGGCAAGCCCAGCAGCTAAAGTATGTTTACACTAGCAATGCTAGTAAGTTTTATATATGATTTTCAATTAATATAAAAGCTGTATTCGTTATTCTTCCTGCGTATCTTCGTTGAGTATACTAACCCTAAAGTATATATGCTATGTTAATATTTTTCTATTTTATTTTACCTGAAGGCAGCAACAAACGTACTGACTACTGTATGACGTATACATTACACGTTATTATATGTGTTTTGTTATTTTTGTACCTCAAATAATAAAATATTTTGATTAATGCTCCTGACCGAGTAAATGTCGACCCCCTACATTCTTTCTCATTATTCGTTCATATTTTACTGATAAATTATTCAAAGAAAATCACAACAGCGGTTATTCATCCTCTTTTCTCTGTCTCTTGATGCACCTCAGGGTAATATCCTTGTTCCTATCCCATAAACAGTTTATAAAGCTGATATCTTAACCCATCCTAACACTTTCTTCACCACATATGCCGATGATTCATATGTATTATCAGTGAATAATGAACCTTCTTCTGTGTGGCGAACCCTCCAATTCCACACTATCACCATTGAAGAGTGGTGTCAAACTGGAGCACTGAAATAAATCCCCTCAAATCCCGTTTATACTACGTCGTAAATCTATGGATTTCTGTCCTACAGTATCCATTCATAATACTCCACTTTTTCCTTTCGAAGAGGTTCGCCTAATTTGGACATCTGGACAAATAAATATCTTGGGATCAACATACTAGACTGAAAAAGCAGGAATTGGTGTTCGATTTAGATTATTACATTTAATAGATAAATGGTCTAAAATTCTGATTAATTACAAAATACCCATTTATATAACAATAATAAGGCCTATCTGGAGTAAGGTAGTTGAGCTTTGGCTCTCGACTATACCTTCGAATTCCTCTCGAATCCATTTCTTACAATCCAAAATCGTTCGTAGTATCCTTATTTCTGCTTACTTGGTCACAAATCAAGTCAGATTCTTAAATGTTCAGTATGTTACCGATTTGGTCAGAACTAGATACCAATCCTTCCATGTTAAACATCACTTTTCCTTATTGTATATATTTTTGGTACAGTTGTAAATAGTAATAAATAAATTATAAACAAATATATCGTTTACAAAAAATTTCGAATTCTTTAATGTATTCATTTTCAAACGCCTACGTTTTTCTCTCACTTTATTTGGTTTTGAAAAACAAACATAATTAATGACTGAAAATACGTCTCAGTTTAATCCCTCCTCCATATTAATAATAAAATTTAAAATTATAATAAAATTGCTTCCGTGAAAGGGCTATTAAGCCCTGAAAAAAGAACGATAAGGTTGGATTATAGGAAATAAGTTTTGGCTGGAAGGTACAGTAATAAAGGGCGGTTCGACCAGGCAGGAAAAAAAAAACCCAGGTTAGCTCCTATTCGTTGCCGCAGAACACCTGGGCTCTGTTTCTTGTACCCCTGGCGATTAAACAAACCCAACCTCCTTCACGGCTTTGTACATTTCTTAGGCTGGTGCGAATGTGCTAGACGATTTTAGTGTCTATTTTTTAAGTTGGCATAAACCTCATTTAATTAGAGATTAATTTGCATGATCTTTGATGAAATCATTATTCCAACTGACCATATCTGAAAATATGGAGGTTTAGCTCCAATAATTATATTCTCCACTTCTTTTATTAAAAATAAGTAATTGGTAAACTATTATTCATATCTAAAAGTACCTTATTCTGATGGTCCGAGCCATCAACACTATTAGTTTCATATTTGAATTTGATGCTGGTAATCACGCTTTGAAAGATAATTTTTATATATTTATTTATTGATATTTACAACTCTATATAAATACAAGTAAATTTGATCATAATGACATAATGATATGATACAGGATGTAGAGAAACTACCCAGTATTAGAACTCTAAAAACAGTTTACAATATAAGGTCACGAGGCCATCTTCTGAAAGATAATTAAATATGTTTTACTGAAGTCAATCATAATCAAGTCAATGGTTTTTTTTTTAATTTATATTTTCTATGAAATTCACCTCAGTAACTATTCAACACCTACAGTGATAGGGATGAAAAATTCTTGTATTACTGGAGGATCATATCAATAGTTATAACCTTTCATATAACGCAGAATAATCACCATATTGCTAATTCGATGGAAAAAAAGAATTATAGTTTTAGGAATTTCTTTTTTTTTGAATGAGGTTAAAAGGTTTTTAGGTTAACATATAAACATTTAATTGATATTTTAACTTAACATAAGGTAAGACTGTTATGAAAAAAAAAATCTATTAATACTTTCAAAATGTTCCAAACAATGAGTATGGCTATCTTAATTTAATCTGATTTTTTTTCCTCGATCACTACTTAAGGAGTGTTACGTTTGGAAGTGAAAAAAAATTGTCTTTAGAAGAGATAGTTTCCACTCACCTTTTACATTTTGGGCTTCAAGGAACAGATGTAGTTTTGTACCTTCTTCTGGAAAAGCACCTAGTACCGTAAATCCGATTTTAAAGAAATTTTTAGAGATCGAGCTGGTTGGTACTGAATAGTCTTATTTCAATTACATTAAACTCCGCCCTTTTCGTAGGTATGCACAAATACACCTATACCACGTATAGTTTATATTGTCATCCAATAAGTCATTAACTTTAAGATGTAGGTTATCATGTTCCTAAACATGTTGGAATGTAAATAAGGTTATTATTTTGCGGTAATAATTCAGTTAATATTTACAATTACAAATATATACTACTATATGCATGTCAACTAATTTTTACACAATCACCCGATATGGTGCGTATTAGTATTTTAACACTATGCTTTGAATGTCCCAAAACTCAAGAAAAGTTCGATACCACCGGGACTATTTATTAGGCGTAGTGATGTTTATAGGGACCTAGTTTAAATTTTTAATTGTACTATGAAGCAGTGGTTATTAGCTACCTAAGAATTGAAGTTGATACTTGTCAACATAAATTCAGAAAATGTTCATTTTTTCGGGAAATTTCTTGTTGTTTGAAAAACTGTATCTCGGAAAATATTGAAAGTAAAAGGTTCAATTTGAAACATTTTTATCATTTATAATTCAGTTTTTATCATCTATAAATCATTTATAAATTTAGTATCATTTATAAATTAGGAAAAATGCTTTTTCTCTTTATTTGGAATTTTATCGCTGTATCTTGGACAATATTGAAGAAAAAAAAGTTCAATTAGAGATCAATTTGAACATCGTTAAATTTCCCACAAAAAAATTATAATACATATTTTATAATAGTACTTTTCATGATATATAGCCAAAAGAAATTTAAAAAATAATTGTTTCTCGTTTTTTGCAAAAAAACAGATACTGCTCATGGAAAAACTGTATCTCTGAAATTGTTAAGATAGCCTGGGGCCATCGAATCGGAATATCGAAGGGTTCCTTTCTACTAACTTTTCTCTACTATCTACATCCATTTTGTAAAATTAGTGGTAAAGTTTATAAAATAATTTTTTTTTCAAATAATTGTAGATATGGATCCATTCATAGAAATCAGTTTACTTCTATGTCCAGCTAAACTTTCAATTTATAGGAATAAGATAGCATGGGACCATCAACTCGAAATATCGAAGGGTTCCTTATTACTAACTTTTTCTCTACTATCCACAGTATTAAAAAAAATTGTCTTCCTAAACAAAACTTTTTATATAATTTATTAGAGTTCTGTGACACTACTTTATCTTAAGATTTTTATGTGTCCTATATGTTTTGATGTACTTATGAAGTCAATTTTGGACTAAGGATTTTTTTTTATTAATTTCAGAGTGTGAGCCGATTCATTAAAAGTCACAAATTCACCATTTACCGAAGAAAAGCGGTTGAAGGATATTAATGATACTACGTTCTTCAGCGGAGCCAAGGCCAACAAATCCGCTGTAAAACCTTGCTAACTTCCCAATTTCGTGCACTTGATTTTCTTAATTGTAATTTAAAATAAATAAAACTGCTTTTAACTTGTCCCAAAGCAAAATATAGCACTATTAAAATAAGAAAAGAATCGACAAAAATGTCTAGAAAATAATACCGTTGTTCAAGAAAGATAGAGCACAGTTTAATATTTGTTCATCTGTTTTCAGATAGAAAATTATAGAAAACGAAGATGTACCACTCTACTTGGTGAAACTACAGTATCTTTGGAAAACGTTATGCAAAAAATCCGAATGACACTCTCTTTCTTAGTTTTACTACTATTTAAGCAAAGCGGTGATATGTTTATATAAATAATTTAAATTTTATTTAATATTTATCTTCAACAAAAAATTTTCAAAACCATATTTCTATACGGCCTTGTCCGGTGCCTAAATTGGGACTAATTGTATAATTGAATAACACCTCAATTAACTCTATTATTACGCTTCTTAGCTCCTTTGATTATTCTTTTAGTCAATATTTTATGTTTTTAATAAGTCCCATATTGACTACATCTTGTTTCAATACCGTTTATTATCATCTTTCATATTTTCTATTTACCTTTTAAACCTCTCTAATATTAGACATATCAAAGTGCTCTATTTATTTAAAGTTATTAAGGATTCAAGTACATAGAATCAGCTGGAGTGTTGATACATAAAGAGGAAGCTCTAGACCTCGAAATTTGATAAATTAAACAAAAAAAAATCCCTTAAACTTTTTGTGCAAACATCAACTTCTCTGTGGATTTCTTTTTTTAAAGAAAAAAAAAGAAATTCCCGATTCAGTTTTGAGATATGTTTATCTATTTAAAATATACACATTAGCGATATGAAATTATATTAGATCATCTAGAATCCATTACATCCGCTTAGCGTTTATTGATTTTACTGCAACTGCCTGTTCCCCGATATAAAATGTTGACATGCTGGAATGACACCTTTCATTAAATCTTCTTCGCGTTCTTGGTCGAGTTAAATCGACGTGAGAATGGTCTACTGAATGGGACCCTGTTAAATTACCGCAGACAAGAAGTGAAGAGTAGAATTTTTCATCTTCATTTCCCTTGCATTGTGGAGGATGAGGTAGCGTATTGAGAACCGCAAGGTGGAATAATGCCTGCACCGCAGAGTGAAGTGTGCCCAGCTCAAATGAGGCTATCCTTTCTGGCCTTGCCTTCCAATTCTCTATTCAGCGCCGCCCCTCGCTTACATTCACTTCCTTTTTTATTTAGTTCCTCAATTGAGCCTGTTACATCCCTACTTGTGGCCTTCTGAAAGAGTACCACGACCTCACTACCCTGCGTTTTTTTTCCTTATACAATCTACTTTATTTGTAAATTTTGGAAGGGTGCTAAGAAATAAGTAATGGATAAAAACAAATCAAATTCGATTTATAAACGATTCTTAATGGAAAGATAGAAGATGTTCTAAACTTCATAATTTATTTCCAATAAGGTGGAAATAGTAATGAATTAGTAATGAAGTCATACGACAGGGAGTTAATTATATCTTATCATCTTTGATGAGCGTATTTTGACAGTTACATGCATATTTTTTGGATAAGGGTATATTAAAATTAAAATTATAGCTATTTGATTCACTTTAAACATGATTTACGCGAACAAATATTTTATAGAAATATGTACATTATAGGTGTAACATCTGTCTAAGGCAGGCATATTGCAACCAAGAACACATTAGTGCTATTTTTCCTAATAATTTTGTACTTGTGCCGGAAGATACGCGATATGTTTCGGTTCGCTTGTTTACAGCATAGGTGGAATAGTCTACAAAAAAATTTTTTTTTATTTCTATGGGAAAAATCTATATTTAATATGTAGGAGGTAATCGTTCTCAAATAAATGATAATGTTTGTATTGGGAATTTACCACTTCAATATCTATCTTAACTTAAGCTTGATTCTTTTAATATAGTCCTGAGTTATGGTGAACATATTGAAGATTATCCCTTCACTATAAAAGGATTTGATGCAATCCAAACAATTTTCCTTCTAAAAAAGTACACACTCACATTTCTTCAAAATTTTAGGAATTGAAAAAAATTGCCCTACCTTTGACCAAATTATAATATCTTTAATTTTACACTTTTGAGATCCTTAGTCCTTAGTCCTTGATCCTTTATGTGGATTAAGGGCTGATTCATAGTTTGGAACTGACAAATTATTTCAGAGGAAAGAAGCCTTTTAAGCCGAAAAATTATTTTGTTAAATATCTTAGTTTGGAGTATTTGTAACCTTACTAGAGGGAGGAGTTATGCAGTACTTATATTATTATAATTTTTTTTCATACTAAAGAGAATTACGATTTTATTCCGGGATGTGTTATTCTTATATACCTGGAACGCCGGAACGCGGAAAGCCAGGCAGATGCAAACCAGTTTCACGTTGCTACAAACCATAGTTTCTACGGTGCTGCGAGGTTTTCCATAGATCAATATGGGCAAATTGACTTTTATAAACAGACTTTTAAATTTACAGTGACAAGCTTATTTAGATTTTCTGATTTAGTAATGTAGTAATGTGGAAGTGATCATGAGGAGGAGGAAAAAAATTGAAAGAGGATGCCCACAGGGTTCGGTCCTAGGTCTGGCCCTGTAGAAACTAGTGTTTGGCGAGTTACTGGTGGAACTAGAGAACAGAGGGTTCCTTGTCCTGGCCTACTTCGACGACTTGGCAGTCAGGCCGAGAACAGCAGAGCCAGATTGAAGATGGAAGCAGAAAGGTGTGCCGGTATCGTAGGAGAATGGTGTGATAGGAGAAAATTGAGTACGACCGCAGCTATGACTCAGGCCATACTTATAAGAGGCTCCATTGGTAAGGCTCATCCTGTTTCCTTGTACATCCAAGGACAGAGAAATAGACTGGGAAAAGAAGACTTATAGCTGGGTCGGTCCTCCCAGATTATTGGGTCTCGCAGATCCTGACGGGACATGGTGAGTTCCGGGGAAAGCTGCAAAGTTTTAGAAAGAACATCGACATCCGGTGCAGTACGTGTGGAATCCCTGAAACTGCAGATCATGTAGTGTTGGATTGCACCACCATGGAAGGACATCCTGCCAAGTTGTAGAGGAAAACCGGGATATTCGCCCTCGCTGAATCAGATTTTCCTCGTCTGATGTCCCCTTCTTCAGGAAATTCATCTACGGGTGGAAGGAGGTGGTCGGCCCGACGCACCTTACGTTAGGTAGTGCTCGACCACCCGGGACCGGTGAGCCATCAAGACAAGAAGATGAAGGTGAAGAAGCAGACGCTGACTGAGATCAGGAGGTCTGGACCAGGCTGCGTGCTAGAGGAGGCACCCGGACGGATGTAGGTTGATAAGGTCCCCGTCTAAAAGGTGCTGAGCGCTGGGCTGCACCACGGTTGAATAAATAAATAATATAAAGATAATTATTGGTGGCAGCGATATGCGTAACCCTGGTGCACTGCCCCACTGCTGCCGAACCCCGTATGCCAGAAATGGCGAGGGATTCTGGGATTATTGAATCCAAAGGTGTATTATTGGATTCTGCCAGGATTTGTTTTCGTTCCAGTGACTAGGCCTCTTGGTATCTTCTTTCAACATATTGAAAAATCATAGAAATTACGGTTTCCTGATTGAATTATTTGACTGAGGTGTCAGAAGGACCTCTAGAGTAGGTTTCTCTACTCCGAATTCCATATGCCATGGTTTTCCGTAGAAAGTAGTAACCCATGCCCTATCCCATGCTTAGTGGTTCACTAGGGAGAAAAACACTTTATTAAACAAAACGTTGTGCTGGCAAACATAATTGGGTTGCCTTATACACAGCATACTTATGACTAGTGAAGCACAATTATTTATAATCCTATAAATAATAAAATAATAATAATAAAAATCGGTAATAATAAAAATGGTGTCGATGCCCTCCAATATCGCTGGACGTAGCTTTGTGAGGGGAGCAGTTTGAACACGGTAAGTAATACTTGGGAACGCATATTGCTTGACAATACTGACCTTTTGCTCAGGCTCAAGCAAGCAAGAGGCACCTAGCTTTTTTTTTTTCATTCAACCTAGTCTCCTCAAATGTTCTCTCAACACAGTCAATAGTTCTTTCCACAGCACACTTGTCGCACGCTAAAACTGCCTGGTCATTCGCGAAACCTGTGTGGACCACACATGGTCACTATCTAGCTTATACTCGAATTTATTTGCAAAGTCTTTCTCGCAGAGGTCGCGGTACAGATGGTCTATGGCCAGGTTGAATAAAGAAGATAATGGCCCGCCTTGGGCTACTCCACGCAGCACCCTAATTTCGCTTGTAGAGTGAGCACCTATGTTGATTCTAATGCTGTTTGTAGAGAGGAGAGCCGAAATCACGTTTTTAAGATCTGATGACACACCCCTCGCTTCAAGTGAGGTTACGATATGGTTATGGCCAACATTGTCAAAAGCACCTAAAACGTTAAGAAACACCACTGCAAATTAGCCTTTCATATTTTGTGCATCTTTTAGAATGGCATTAGTGATTCTCGCGTAGACATGCGTTCCCAGAAAGCCCTTTATAAAACCTCTCTGATTCCTATGGAAGGTGACCTGTTTTCGTAGTTCAGGGTCCAGAACCTTCTCTATAATTCGGCGCACGATCGAATATATTGTTATAGGCCTCCAGGAGGATATGGTATTAATATCACCTTTGTTATAATATATTAAAATATTAAAGGTATATTTGACTAAAATTCTTCTTGTACTACAAAAATCTAAAACTTTCCCTTATTTTTGGTCCTGTTGTAAATATCTTCAAAGCTATCCATCCAAGAAAAAAATATTGGCTCATTTTTAAGTTAAATATGTCTTACATCTAATAATTTCGGAGCTACAGTTTTTGCAAAATCAATATTTATTCTAAACTACAAAAATTCGCAAGGTGCTTATAGTAGCAAATTATATAAATAATAATAATTTTTAATTATCATTAAATACTAAGTTATTCGATTTAAAATCACAATTTTAAAAAATATTTATTTAAGCAAAAAATTTACATGCCTGAGTGATTCTCCACTGATATTAATTCTCATACGAAATATTAGTGGTCATTTAATAATTTTTAACAGTTTTATTGTCATATAAGACTAGCCAATTAAAGGTTTTTTTTTCTGTCCGCATTCGGAAATAGTGTTTGCGCTAATACCTAGTTTCTGTTTATTTTTGACTTTGTCAATGCTTATTTAAGAATTTTAAATCGTTTCTTTTTACTGTAAGACATTAGTCAATACAAATATTTATTTTGTTCATTTCGAGAATTACTGTAGGTTTTCTGAACTTTTAGCATGTTTCCTTAGGTTGTTTTTTTTTTTGTACATATGCACTTGTTTTTCTTACGTTCTTTTCAATTGTTTTTCTTTCGTATACCTGTTTTATATCTTTCATTATACCTGTTTTTAATTTTTTTCCCCTTTATCTTCCTCTATTATAGACAGATATGTTAGATACTTTTGTAGATGGAAAATTTTAACGTCATAGCAAATGAACAAAATATACCATTCCTGTAACTGGATAAATATTTTTCTTTTGGTTAATTATTTTATAACACTACTGAGCACATACGCTAATTGCAGGCTTATGTATATCGATTCCATATAATAATCATAAGAAATGTTTAAATTAATCTGATAGACAATTATTTTTTCTCCTGTAAAATTATCATAAATTCACTGTCTTTTGTGGCTGAAATTGCCTTAATAAACTGGGATTTCTTCAGCTTTTGTGCTAAGTTAGATTTATCAATCCGCAGAAACCTTCTTGTCTTTTAGAGTCACTAACTAAAGGAAACTTAATCAAATTTGACTTAAGCCCAATATTTATCCAACCTTGAAGACTCGGAACACTGATTAGATTTTGTCCTGGTTTGGTAAATTTTAGTTGAAGCTTGTTGTCAATGTTAATACCACTGCTTTTTCTGGGTTCTTAACAATATTGTTACTCGGCTCCCAGAAATTATTGAATATTTTTCTTCATAAAAATATAATTATGGATTTTTAAAAAAGTTGAATGAGTTCATTCATAAATTTATACTATATGTGTGAAGTATCACTTAGTATGGATATTTTAAGCAAACGGTTCAATAGTATCATTGATAATTAATCATATCGTATATGGAGAATTAGAAAACAAAATATATTATTTTAATATACAATAACAAATATATTAATTCGTCAAAATATCTCAATATGATGGATTTCTGAATCCTTTTCTTAGAAAATTTATTTCTAAAAAACTAATGTGCTAAATAAGTGTGCCTCAGCAGTTCGAAGACTTGTACGTCATAATTATCTCAGTACAGCTTATAAACTTAACTCAAAATTTAAAAATATAAGTTTAAAAATGGTGGCGAGCAACAGGAAATGAAGTAACATCAAATAGTTTCACATTTGTATTTTTGTTAATAGAAGGTCTGAAAATTAATAAAAAATAAAATTAAATAAAAAAATTCGGGTCAGGTTGTTAATGTGTATTTTTTTTTGGAATACTCATTGAATAAAAAATCATTATATGGTGACTGTGGAGATGTTATCAATGTAGTATATTGGGATGTTTCATTTCTATACATTGTAGAGAATCCACGTATCCGTACTATTATTATTAATAGTAATACAAATCATTGAGTGAGAATCGTTTATTTAATGTCACTTTTATACGAATAAAAATAATACTTTTAGGATATTTAAAAAATTATATATTTTTTTAATATAGCTTTGGAAATGGAAGTATTTTATTCTGGATTGAAAAAGGTTTTAATTACGCCACAAAGTCATCCTTCTATTATTAATTATCTATCTGTCTTAATTTTCGCACAAAAGCAATATTAGAATGATGAATAAAATCCTTTTAAACAGGTATCAAATGAATGAATGAACCTCGTCAGATCTCTTGTTGATAACTGTGTTCACTATTACATTCCAAAGATTCAGAAGCTTCTTTGCAAATCGATTTTTACTTTCAGCTACCTTCTTTGACTGCTTTCTTTCTCTCTCTCCTTTTTTTCCTTCACTTTTCTGATCTGAAATTGAAAAAGGAAGTTGGGGGCGAAACCTTTCCTGAAAGCCTGATTAGATAAAGAATCCCACGTCAGTTAAATTGATTTCGGCGAAAAAGGGAATCATTGATTAAAGTTTGTTCTTTAAGTTGTTTGATTATTTCGCCTCATTACCATAGCGAATGGATAAGGGAGAGGAAATAAGAGTTGGATGAATCCCTGTTTTGTTCTAAGCTTGTTTCAGATCTTTTTCTCCTTGGAATTTCAATTTCCGTGAGAGAATTTTATTTTCACTAAATGAATCAAATTTTTTTTTGTGTTATTCATAACATTATAATTGCATCATATATATTTATATGCATGTATATATGGATATATATG